>NW_009231288.1:0-8382 GCF_000690835.1 Fulmarus glacialis | reverse complement strand
GGGTAAGGCCAACGCTGAAGCAGGTCTATCTCTGAAGGCATTGTGGCCCATAGAGAAGGCCACGCTGGAGCAGGTGCACCTCAAAGTGACTCTGGCTGTGGATAAGTCTATGCCGCAGCAGGTATACCTCCTGGAGAGACAGCGGCTCATAGATAATGCTCCACTTGGATCAGGCACAACCCTAAGGGACTGCAGTCTGTGGATAAGTCCAAGCTGGAGCAGGGGCAAGGGGAGGAGTTCATTGCAATGTTAAACCCTATAACCTGGCCCAAAGGGAACAAGGGATGGAAATTGTAATGGAAATACCTTTAAATTTTTATAACCCAGGATTTGAGTTGCGTGTTATAGGAATTACTACAGCAGGAACCACCTGAACCAGTGGAGGAGAAGCCTTACAAGAAGCAGTGCAAGTGCAGCAGTGACCCGACCTGAGCTGGCTTTGGTGCCCAATAACTCCACACAACACACCACCTCCCCTGTCCTGAGTGACCACTGCAACAGATGGAGCCCAAAGTCATGGACTAAATTAACTCAGTGGACATTTTGTGGGCATTTTATGGACATTTTACAGGGTTGGTCCATAGACTAAGGGAATGATATCTGTGTATTATATCTAAGGATGGGAAGGGGGTGGGGTGGGTAATAAGAATGTATTGGACAGTGTGGGACCTGAGCATGACGTAAATGGTATGGAATAAAGAGTGGAGAATGTGCTGGTTTTGCCTGGGACAGAGTTAATTTTCTTCATAGCAGCTAGTATGGGGCCTTGTTTTGGATTTGTGCTGAAACCAATGTTGATAACACAGGGATGTTTTCGTTACTGCTGAGCAGTGCTTACACGGAGCCAAGGCCTTTTCTGCTCCTCACCCCACCACACCAGCGAGGAGGCTGGGGGGGCACAAGGTGTTGGGAGGAGACACGGCTGGGACAGCTGACCCCAACGGACCAAAGGTATATTCCATACCATATGATGTCATGCTCAGCATATAAAGCTGGGGGAAGGAGGAGGAAGGGGGAGGACGTTCGGAGTGATGGTGTTTGTCTTGCCAAGTAATCGTTACGCGTGATGGAGCCCTGCTTTCCTGGAGATGGCTGAACACCTGCTTTTGCTTTACCTATTAAACTGTCTTTATCTCAACCCACGAGTTTCCTCACTTTTACTCTTCTGATTTTCTCCTCCATCCCACTGTGGGGGAGTGAGCGAGCGGCTGTGTGGGGCTTAGTTGCCGGCTGGGGTTAAACCACGACAGAAATATTTACTTCTCTTTTTCAAACTGCATCATTTAAATACACACTGTTGCCAATAACCTAAAATAAGTAGCAAATACAAACAGAAGTTCTGCTTTTCCCAGCAAGGTTTGATTTTACGAACTCCCCAAGACACCCCAGTTCCTCTCCACATTACAAAGTCAGAGCTCCTCATCGCTCACCCAAATCACACAAGCGATGGGACAGAAAAAGAAACAGCAAAGAGACGGCGGGACAGAGAGAGGCCCGAGAAGGTACCCCGAGCTCCTGGTGTGTGTGTGTGCAGGAGCTGGGTGGGAAAGGAGCTCAGTTTGCAGAGACAGCTTTCGGAGCGTGCAGCTCCTCAAAGAGAATTTGTGCCTTTCCTCAAGCCCCTTGCAGGCTGTAACGCTCACAGAGGGCGTCTCTGCCAAAGAGAGGGGGGAACTGCCTTATGGAGATACAGCGGGGTGCAAGAAGCAGCTGCCAGAGCTCTGCCTCATCCGGGATCACGTGCAAGACACAACATTTCAGGCCATCTGATTCTTTCCAGATCCGATATCCTGCTGCTCCATCTCATACAGGTATAAAAAAACCTATCGCACTTTACTTGCTAGCGCGCAAATGCTGACCTCCGGCAATTCCAGACTTGAGGCACACGGTCTCTCACTGATAAGAAAAGTTCTTATTTAAACAAAAATCTTCAAATTCATCTTGTGAGAGGCCAAAACCCAACCAGAGGCACCTAATTTGCCCTGAGTCCCTGCACTGAGTACACTGAATAGGACACCACGTGGGTACGTCCTTGCTGCGGTGACAAGGACAGCAGGGATGAGGGAGCTGCCACCGCAGAGCCGTTACCTGACGTCTTCTCTGAGCTTCTTGCTCTCCTTGTAGTGAAGGAGCCACTTCCACTTCCCGCTTCTGTTCAGCTTCTCCAGCACCTTCACCACCTCTTTCAGTTGGCCTGGGGAGACAGCAAGAGCCAGAGGGTAACCGAGGGTGGAAAGGGTGCCTGGGGGTCTCTGGCCCAACCCCTGCTCAAAGTTGGACCACCTGAGGTTGCTCAGGGCTTTGTCTAGGTGAGGTCTGAATATCTCCAAGGATGGAGATTCACAACCCTGGTCGTGAAACTGGGATCCTGTCCTGGTGTTTAAACACACTTGCTGTGAATTTTTTCCCCCTAATATCTAAAAGGATAAGAACAACTTGTCCCTATCACCTCTTGTCCCATCACTGTGCACCTCCAGGAGGAGCGCAGCTCCATTTTCTCTGCCGCTTCCCGTTAGGGAGCTGAAGACAGCAACAAGGTCTCCCCTTTGCCCTCCCTTCTCCAGGCTGAATGTCCTTGTACAACCCCTGCTCCAGCCCCTGATCTTGGTGGCCCTCGCTGTACTTAGATGTTTTTGGGAGCCCTGACCTGGACCCACTATCCAGATGGGGTTTACAAATATGAAATAGAGAGAAAGAATTGCCCCCACTAAAGCATGAGCAGAGACGCCCATGGCAAGTTTTTGGAAGGTGTTGGCAAACCAGCAGACAAGGCAACACTGTGTGTTTGCATCCAAGCAAGAGGCTGCAGCGAGACTTACCCAGCGTTACCGTTTCCAACACCTCATTGTCTGACACCACGAAGCCACCGGTGTAAAACAGCTCCTGGTATGTGTGACCTGTTATATCTTCGGGGCTGTCCACTCCGGCAAACACCACGTTCGGATAGTACTTTAGCTTCAGCAAGCACGGGACCTGCTCAAGGCAGACATGCTTTTGCACACACAGAGCTGTGTTTCAACAGCATTTGCACCTCTCTGCAGCTCACACCCGCTCCTGGGAGACCCGGGGAGCCCACCCCGTCCTCTCTCTGCATCACCCCGATGCTCGTGTCTCCATAGCCTGACCCCAAAGCTGTGGACGGCGATACGGGGAACTACTGGGGCTTAGTCTGCTACAAAATTCACTGGAGCCCACGAGCCAAAGCCTGGCTGAACTGCTCCATTACACAAGATAAGACCAGCCCGACTCCTTGGAGCTGGGCTACTCCAAGTGATGTTATTCAGCGATCAAAAAAGGAGACAGAAGAAAAGCAGAACTGACAGGCTTCATGTTTTTGAGATACTTGTTTTTAACAGCTCTTCATGAAGCACTGTTCTTTCAGTGGAGAGAACAGTGTATCCGCAGAGACTGACGATTAAATCTACAGCTATATATAGTGTAAAATTTAAAAACCTTTAAAATGGATCCTGATATTCAAAAATTCTGCTGGTAGAAAAAAAGGACAGACTAAGGCCTTACGTTATGGATGTGCGAGGATATGTCCTCGTTCCTGATGACAACGAGCAGCCTGTCAGCGTCCGCGTGTTTTGCTTCGCAGAAGCTCAGAGGTTTGATCTCCACGTGGCCGTCTTTCTTTAGCAAGGTCTGAAACAGAAATCATGTAAGGATGTTTGTACGGAGAATATCTTCACAACAGCGGTGCCATGCTCCCAGGACACACATGTCTGGGGATAAGGAGAGAGGAATGAGACAGCAACCCCAACCAGGCACCCTGGTGTCAAGGGCACCCTACAGTGTCCTTCTGTCAAAGGCACTGCGCGCTCCAGGCTGGGGCTCCAGCCAGAGGGGGAAGAAGCAGCCACTTACCTTTGTCAGCAAAAACCTTTTAGAAAACTACCTCGAGCATCTCACCGTACCATGCATCGGGCCTCCTTGCTATTTTGGAGCAGCAAATCTTCCCATTCAATCACCCTCCCTGAGTTTCCAACCCTTCAATGAGAGCTCAAGCAAAAGCCACCTTGGAGGGGTTGAGTTTGGGCTGCTCCTGCGTGAACTCCAAGCTGTTTTGGTCTGGGGGATGTTAAAGTGATAGGACAAGAAGAAACGGCCTCAAGTTGTGCCAGGGGAGGTTTAGATTGGATATTAGGAAAAATGTCTTCACCAAAAAGGTTGTCAAGCACTGGAACAGGCTGCCCAGGGCAGTGGTTGAGTCACCATCCCTGGAGGTATTTAAAAGACATGTAGACATGGCACTTAGGGACATGGTTTAGTGGTGGACTTGGCAGTGTTAGGTTAACAGTTGGACTTGATGATCTTAAGGGTCTTTTCCAATCTAAATGATTCTATGATTCTAATTTCTGGTGGTGGGAGCCGAGATGAAATGGCAGAGGCAGCTCCTGGCTTAAGGGAACCAAATGCCATCCATGTTGGGTTGAGCAAGCTTGCCTTGTCCCTGCTCCTGCTGCCCTCGGCTCTCACCCCAGGGCCACCCATCCCCTTCCAGGCCAGCAGGACTGGCCGTTACCTTCACTCTTGCAAAGAAAGGGTCCTTGCCCGTCTCCACCAGGTAGAACATGCCAGTGCGGCCGCAGGCCTCCTTGGCCACGCTGTGCAGGCGGAAATGCAGCGTGCTGCACAGGTCCGTGATCATCTCCTCGAAGGCGGCCATCCTCCCGGGGAGAGATGCGCGCGTCCTCTTGCTCACAGCCTCCCCGTGGGCCGGGACCGGCCCTCCGCCCTCGCTCCCTGCGTCAGCCCTGCTCAGCATCACCCTGTTGAACTCAGCGTACTCGTTGAGGATGACAGCGATGTCCCCCCGCGAGTCCTTTAGCTTATTATCGTATTTGAGCTTGCTGAGATGGAAGGGAGCCACGCGGCCCTGGCTCTGCGTTCGGGATCTGGCCCTGCTCCTCTCATCGCAGAGGGTGTCCTGCCACGGGGTACACGGGTCCCCATGCCAGCCACTTCGCTGGTGCCAGCCGAGCCCGCTCGGCCACGTGTTGGAGGGCAGGATCGTCACCTGCAAAGGGCTCCTGCTCCGCGGGGAGAGCGGGACGGGAGCTTCTCGCACAGACAATGTCTCAGACATCACCTGGGGAGAAAAGTCTTTTGGAAAGATGCTTTTGGAGGTAGAAAAGGGTGGTTTCCCACTCCTTAGGATTTGTTTTAGCTTATAATGGAAACGGAGATGCTCCATGTCCAAAGTGTGCTGGGTGATTTCCTCAAAACTCCTCCAAGTCCCCATCAGTGACCTTAACAAATGAGACTGCCCTGCACAGTGGCTGCACTTCTTTGAAGGCTGCAAATTTCCCGTCCTCTTCTGGCACTTTTTGGTGACCAGGAAGTTCCGGTAGTCCTTGGCGATCCCCTGGCTGTCCCTAATATTGACATATGGTGGAACGTGCCTGCTGCTGGTTTCTCCCGGGCCAATCGGCCAGCCGCGCTCAGCCCATGAGCAGCCCTGCTTCATGCCCAGTGAGCCCCAGTCCTCGCTGCGTCCCTCCATGTGCACCGAGCTCGCGGAGGAAGAGTCACAGTTAGTCCTTGTGCCTGCAGCATCCACAGATCTCGTGCTGTAGGAGACCCTGGCTTTACACAGGGACCGTAAAGTCCTCCCAAAATACTCCTGGTCTGAGTCGCCAGAGAAAGTCTCAAACAGATCTTCAAAGGTTAAGTCCATGCGTCTGTCTTTGCTGGGGAGCTGCTTTGTCCTCAGGAGCACATCTGAAATATCCTCAGTGTCACTAAGCTCCAGGCTCTCTCCAGAGATTCCCCCGTGTGCATGTAACGGCAACATCGTGAAGGGGAGAGTGGGGATTTCTCCCTCTCCCACCTCCATGCTGGCATGGTGCAGATCAGCAAATGCGTCGGATCCCTCGGCCTCGTGCTCGCCCTGGTTGCACACAGACTGGGACTCGCACAGTGGCATGAGCAACTCCCCTGCCGAAAAAGATGCAGGACTGGCAAGAGGAACACTGCTTCCTCCTTCTGAATCCTCAGGCAGGACGGGTTCCTCCTCGTGGCTCCCTACCCCACCCACTGCTTGGCTCCCAGGGCTGGCACACCTGGGGCAGGTGCCCACGCAGGAGGACCATGGGGCACCATCTGGAGCCGGACTCGTGCCAGGAGAGAGTGTCTTGGGGTGCACACCGAGGACTGAGTCCAGCTCAGCGCTGTGCAGACCTGCTTTGTGACCTCGCGGAGGAGAAGGAGGCATTGATCCCAGGTCACTTGGTGCAAGCACATCTGCGGGGGAGCTCTCTGCTGGCTCTGCATAGCACAGCCCCAAGTCTTTTTTCACCTCTTCTGCACATCTGGGCTTTAAGGAGCCGTCTGGGCTCTCGGCAGCCACACTCACCTCTGCAGCACCTACTTGCTCACAGGACTTCCCGTGTTGGCACAGGACTGGCCCCTGCTCGCTTTGCTCTGACAAGTGGTGGTGGGGGTCTGCGTCTCCACCACAGGGGAGAGGATCCTGCTGGGGGGGAGAAGCAGGAGCTGAGCCTGCACGGGCAGGTGGGGACAGGCTGTCTGGGGAGCTCTGCTGCTGCCTGGGGTGCTCCTTTATGGCAGACATCCCCCCTCTCAAAACGGAGGAGGGCTCTGGTTCCAGCAGGTCATGAAGAGAGGTCTCTGGCTCCTGTGGTGGGTTAGTCACCATCCCTGTGTTCGTTTCATCTTTCCCGGGGGACTTCTCTGCACGAAGGCACACATCATCACTCTCTTCAGCTTCAGAGTCACCTGCTAAGGCTGCATAGTCGAAGGCGAAGCCCTGGCCATCATCTGCTCCCAAGGACTCATCCAACACAGCTGTCTGGTTGGCAGAGGGGCTGCTATGCTCTTCTTCCACGAAAAACTTGTTCCCTTCTTGGTTTGATTCACCAGTACTCAGCAAAGTGAGGTCAGCATAAATGTCACCTCCGCGCCTTTGGGAAAAGCAGCTGCTCCCTCCCAGGCCGCTCTGCGGTGGAGACTGGATGCTTGCCTCCTGGTCCTCTTCTGCAGCCCCCGGATCTGTTGCTCCACCAAGAGATGTGAGGCAGACAGAGCTGGAGTCAGGGGACAAGGTTAGTGACAGTCCCTGGTCATATGGTGACTCAAGGCCAGCTGTGCTGGGAGCTTTGCTCCCAGCAGGCGCCCACGTTTCTGCAGAGGGCGCACGATCCTTGTCTTTCTGCTCCCAGCCATCCCTGAGTGTCCCTCCGGCAGGTCCCACGTTGCCTGTAATGCTGTCTGGCTGTGCCGCACAGACAAGGCTCGCATCAGATGGTAACAGCCGCATCAACCCGCTGTCACGAGGAGACCCCACATCGGCTGGACGGGCTGTGTGTGCCAAACCAACACCGTTTGTCTCTGCATCTGGGGTGGCCAGAGCCTCCCAGGGCTCTTGCAGCGTGTCCAGGCGTGATGCCATCTCACCAGGAAGCCCTTGAGGGCTAGTCTCAGTCCCAGTCCCATCTGACAGCACTGGCATTGAACTGCCTGGGCAGGGGGATGCGAAGGCTGCAGGGCTTTTTTTATGCCAAAGTCCTTCAGACACGCCAAATTCACTGGCTTCTGCTCGCTGTGTTCATGCTCCATGTTGGCATCATCGCTTTCAGAAAATGCTAAATCAATAGGCTCCAGGACTGTGCTTTCATATTCAGAGTCCTCTCCCTCTTTTTTCCCCTCCTCCACCTCTTCCTTCTCTTTTCCTGGATGTCCGAAGGGGTCTTGTGATTCCCTCCCTTCTCCACTGGCTCCATCGGGCTTTGCACTTTTGGGATGTGCTTCTAAGGGCATCGAATCACAGGCATGTTGCGGTCCGTCGATGGTGGCCCAGCTGCCGTCCTCAACTTCTGTACAGTGCCCAGCATCTCCCATGCTCTCCCTGTCCTTGGGAGGGCCGGGGCCACCCCCTGACCCTGCTGCCCACCCGCTTTCCTGCTGCTCTCCATGTCCACGCAGAGCACTGGGTGCATCACTCCAGGGAGCTGTACTGGAATTCGGGGCTTGGACGCGTGGGTTTTCCCTGCCCAGTGCAGCTGGGGACTTGCTGGCATCGTCAAGCTTATCGGAAGGGCTGGGGGCGATCGTAGCGTCTGGCAGTCCCTCCTTGGGCGGCTCCTCCTGAAACAACACAATTCAGAGGTTAATCTTCAAGGGAGGCAAATGCAGGAGGACATGGGTATTTTAAATGCTCAAACTTTGTGAGTACAACCATCCCAACAGCAACTGGGGAGATTAGTTTGAGTTTGTATCTAAAATAAGTCCATGTTGAATCCTTACCCCACATGAGCCACTACCATCCTCACTGCAGCCGGCAAGCAGAGTCCCACAGACAGCCAGGGAAAGGTTTTGAAACTTTCTAACTTGTCCTGGTTATGGCTGGGATAGAGTTAA
>NW_009231287.1:0-13428 GCF_000690835.1 Fulmarus glacialis | reverse complement strand
ACTCCCAGGTTGAGAGAAAAACAGTTTCACACTTGAAATAAAACGAAGTAGAACAGTAATAATAGCAATGAGAACAAGAAGAATAACAGACTATACAAAGCAGGCAATGCACAATGCAACTGCTCACCACCGCCGACCGCGTGTCACAAATGTGGGGGGGAGCCCTCCCCCCCCACCCCCAACTCCTGGTTTTTATACTGAGCATGATGTCACATGGTATAGAATACCCCATTGGCCAGCTGGGTCCACCACCCCGGCTGTGCTCCCCCCTGGTGCAAACACCACTGGGCAACAACCAAAGCATCAATGGGCCATCAACATTCCTTTCATACCAAACCCAAAATACAGCACACCCCCCAAGCTACTGGGAAGAAAGTTAATTCTGTCCCAGCTGGAACCAGGACACTGTCCTACAAGGAGAGGAATGTTGCTGCTACTTCTAATCCCATGCTTTGCATCACCTCAGGCTGCTGACGGCTTGAGCTCTCCCTCCTGTATTGCTCTCTAGTTTCTCCATGGGAACTCTGGGAGGTATCATTGGAGCCCACTGATGGTGTTCTGATGCTGCAAGCTCAGGTGGGGGATTGGGTGGTAGGGATTTTAGCAGAGCCTTTCTGCTGTCAGTCAATCTAATGGAGGGTGGGAGTTTGCTTAGGCCTCTTCTACCACCAGGATCTTCCCCATCTTCATCACTACCATTTGTTTTGAAGCAGCAGCAGGGAACAGGCTGTCAAAGTGGGCTTTGGAGCAAGGCATTGCATTTAGCATTGGGGGGGCATATGGAACACTACACAGACTCAGCCACAATGCAGGTTTGAAAACAAGCTTTGTTTTTTTGGCCAGTGTGGCAGTTGACCTGGGTTGGACTTGGCTAAACTTTAGTTACAGGGAAGTAGACAAGAATAGGGGAGTAATTTCAGGGTTTAGTTTAAGAGACATGCTCCTGCTGCACTAAGAATTGGAGGCAGAAGTAATAAAATGGTATGCAAGCACTGACATAGCCAACATGTTATTTTCTATTCCCATAATGGAAGTTTCAGTTTGCTTTCACCTGGCAAGGAATCCAGTGCATCTAGAATCGATTACTCCAGGGGTGAAAGCATAGTCTCACCATTTGCTGTGGACTGATTCAATAAACCTTATAGATGGGCAGTGCCCTTGAACACCAGCAGTACTGGGGTGTTCAGACATCATATTCTGGGGACAAACAAAAATTGAAATATTTGAAAAATGGTTAAACTGTCATTAAAACACTGCTGAAGGCAAGGTGTGCCATCAAGAAATCTGAAGTCCAACACAGAAGTACAATTACTAAGGGTAAATTGGATGGATGGAAGATGTCATATCCAGTGAAGTGGTAGAAAAGATTAGTGTGTTTTCCAAAGCTGCCAACAAAAAGGAAGCTCAAGCATTCCCTTGGAATGGTAGGATTCTGACAAATACACATTCCTGGATACGCTCAGCTACACACTATAAACAGTGGTGCATGCAAGATTGGTTTATGTGGGGACCAAGCAACAGCAAGCCTTCCAACAAGTGAAGTTCGAAGTGGCACAGGAAATAGCCCTGGGCCCTATCCAAACTAGTGCAAGATATCCTATATATCACCTCAGGAGATATTGTAATCTCCTGGAGTGTGTGGCAAAGGAGCCCAAGGCTGATCCTATGATTCTATGATTCTATGATTCTATGATTCTATGATTCTATGATTCTATGATTCTATGATTCTATGATTCTATGATTCTATGATTCTATGATTCTATGATTCTATGATTCTATGATTCTATGATTCTATGATTCTATGATTCTATGATTCTATGATTCTATGATTCTATGATTCTATGATTCTATGATTCTATGATTCTATGATTCTATGATTCTATGATTCTATGATTCTATGATTCTATGATTCTATGATTCTATGATTCTATGATTCTATGATTCTATGATTCTATGATTCTATGATTCTATGATTCTATGATTCTATGATTCTATGATTCTATGATTCTATGATTCTATGATTCTATGATTCTATGATTCTATGATTCTATGATTCTATGATTCTATGATTCTATGATTCTATGATTCTATGATTCTATGATTCTATGATTCTATGATTCTATGATTCTATGATTCTATGATTCTATGATTCTATGATTCTATGATTCTATGATTCTATGATTCTATGATTCTATGATTCTATGATTCTATGATTCTATGATTCTATGATTCTATGATTCTATGATTCTATGATTCTATGATTCTATGATTCTATGATTCTATGATTCTATGATTCTATGATTCTATGATTCTATGATTCTATGATTCTATGATTCTATGATTCTATGATTCTATGATTCTATGATTCTATGATTCTATGATTCTATGATTCTATGATTCTATGATTCTATGATTTTGGAGCTGCAGCCACCAGGGGTCAGAAGCTAATTACACACCTCAACAGAATAAGACCCTTTCCACCTATGAAAGAGTCCAAGCAGCATCTGAAATACCAGGAACAAAACAACCATTTAGAGGGGTGCTCTAGTTGGCTGTACTGCACTGGATGTTCAAAGAAGGGGTGGCACCCATCCATCGCGCTACTGCCCATACTTGGAACAAGTGGACTGCCCTGATGACCCAGTGAACACATCTGGGAAATAAAGAACACCCTGCACAGAAAGCCATGGTATGGAGTACCCTCACCCATTATGTGGCTGTATAGAGTGCAACAGCACAATCCAGTCAGTTTTCAGAAGCCAAGGTTATGCAATTAGCCCTAGGAATACCTAACAGAAAAATCGTCCCACAATGTATGTTTACACTGAGTCTTTGTTGATGGCCAATGCTGAGTAAGGGTGGATAGAACCGCAGGAAAAAACGAGGATGGGAAGGTTGAGTTAAACCCATTTGGACCACCAAGGTACGGCAACAAATTGCCTGCAGCAAAAATGAGTATTCATACATCATGTGAGTGTACACATCCCAAACAACTGGGCCACAGAACGGTGCCAAAACACTAAAGCCAACCAATGTACAAAGGGGGATATCACAGCCCTGGTTGCAACAATGAACGTAGACTGGTAACACAAACGAGAATCCATCATGGCCCCATAGAGGCCAAGATGATACCTGTCACTGGGCCAGACACTGAGGGACAGATCTTCCACTAGCAATGACTACCTAGGTCATTTGGGACTGTGAAGTATGTGCTGCAGTAAAGGAAGCCTGGCAGAGAAAATTACCTGTTGCCTACACCTGAAAGAATATGTGGAAATTTGATGAAGCTTGTTGGCAAGTTGACTATATTAACCCACTCCCCAAGTCTGCCTCCAAGGAACAATGATCCTAGCCATGGTAGAAATATCGACAGGATGGTTGGAAACCTACTTAGTTGCACGAGCCATGGGAATGACTGGAACATGCTGATGATCACATGGAGTTAATCTGTAGGAAGAGTTACAGGACTGTGAATAGAATAAGGGCTAGATTGTGTGGCAAGTGTTATGGGTTGAGCCTGGCTGAAATTTAGCTATAAATGAATAAAGAGTAAGGGAACAATTTAAGAATAAGCAACCTGTTAATTGCTATGAAAGTTGAAAATGTGTCATGGGGAAAGTGTGGAGATACTTTTAGAAAGGGCAGACTGTGAATGCCAGTGAGGCAAGAGCCAAGTATGAGACTCTGAGAGAATTTGGATGACCCAATCAGGAATTGGGCATTCTCTACCAGTCTATAACTGGTATTGTCCAGAGTCACTCAAACGAGACCTGGAAGAGACTTCCAAGAGAGAGCCCAGAGAGATAGAAACTAGAGAAACCTGGGGAGAATCCAGGGAGAATCCAGAGAAACTCAGAAGAGAGCTCAAGCAAAACCCTGGAGAGAAAATGGGGAGATTATACGAATACCTTGGGATATACAGAGGGGACCCCACATCCTTACACCCAGACTACACACAGCGGGGTTGGAACTGCTACACTGACCCACCTGACTTCTCTCCCAGACCATGTGGTCTCCCACACAGGGCAAGGAAGTTATATCAGGAACCGCTACAGTGACCAACCCACCTTCTCTCCTGGACTCTCCTGCCACAATCTGTCCTGCGGAACAGGGAAATCGTGTTACTCATTGTTAACATCACACATATCCATGACTAGAATGTTTTGGTATCTGACTCCATTTAGTCTCTGCACTTTCAATTTGGTCTTAAACTGCAACAACCAGCCTTGAGCTCCCTGTTCCTTATTAATTAATTACTGTTAATTGTTGCTAATTATTTCCAAATATAAATGTATGTGATATAATTGTATTAAATCATTATAATAAATAGGATTCTGGATAGTGACTTCATATGGCCAGGATGGACTCAGAGTTGAAGCCCTGGAAGAAGCTACCTGTTCTGCTGCCTCCATGTTTTCAACCTGGATATCATCAGTTCTGTGAAAGTAACGGCCATTTAAACAAGGTCTTTGATTTTTGCTGTTCATTCATAATGTCTTTTCAACGCAAGTGAAGTAAACTTTGCTCTGAAATCATCTTATTAGTTAGCTCCATTAATTAGATTCTGTTAATGGAGACAATGGCCTGTAAGATTTTGCCATCTCTCTGTTGTGTCCACACATGGAAAATATTCTTGTTTTCATAGAACCATAGAATCATTTAGGTTGGAAAAGACCCTTAAGATCATCGAGTCCAGCCATTAACCTAACCCTACCACATCCACTATTAAACCATGACCCTAAGTGTCATGTCTATACATCTTTTAAATACCTCCAGGGACGGTGACTCAGCCACTTTCCTGGGCAGCTTGTTCCAATGCTTGACAACCCTTTTGGTGAAGAAATTTTTCATAATATCCAATCTAAACCATCTTTGGTGCAACTTGAGGCCATTTCCTCTTGTCCTGTCACTTGCTACTTGGGAGAAGAGACTGACACCCACCTCACTACAACCTCCTTCCAGGTAGTCGTAGAGAGTGATAAGGTCTCCCCTCAGCTTCCTTTTCTCCAGACTAAACAGTCCCAGTTCCCCGAGCCGCTCCTCATAAGGCTTGTGCTCTAGGCCCTTCACCAGCTTCGTTGCCCTTCTCTGGACATGCTCCAGCACCTCAATGTCCTTCTTGTAGTGAGGGGCCCAAAACTGAATGCAGTATTTGAGGTGCGGTCTCACCAGTGCCGAGTACAGGGGGCCGATCACTTCCCTACTCCTGCTGGCCACACTGTTTCTGATACAAGCCAGGATGCTCTTGGCTTTCTGGGCCACCTGGGCACACTGTTGGCTCATGTTCAGCCAGCTGTCGAATAAAATGTCCTCAGGTCCTTTTCTGCTGGGCATCTTTCCAGCCACTCTTCCCCAAGCCTATAGTGTTGCATGGGGTTGTTGTGACCCAAGTGCAGGACCCACCACTTAGCCTTGTTGAATCTCACACAATTGGCCTCAGCCCATCAACCCAGCCTGTCCAGATCCCTCTGTAGAGCTTTCATACCCTCAAGCAGATCAACACTCCCACCAAACTCCAGTCTGCAAACTGACTGAGGGTGCACTCGATCCCCTCATCCAGATCATTGATAAAGATATTAAACAAAACTGGCCCCAATACTGAGCCCTGGGGAACACCACTTGTGACCAGATGTCAACTGGATTTAACTCCATTCAGCACAACTCTTTGGGCCCAGCAATCCAGTCACTTTTTTACCCAGCAAACAGTACAGTCATCCAAGCCATGAGCAGCCAGTTTCTCCAGGACAATGTTGTAGGAAACGGTGTCAAAGGCTTTACTAAGGTCCAGGTAAACAACATCCACAGCCTTTCCCTCATCCACTAAGCAGGTCATCTTGTCATAGAAGATCAGGTTAGTCAAGCAAGACCTGCCTTTCATAAACATATGCTGACTGGGCCTGATCACCTGCTTGTCCTGTACATTCCATGTGATGGCACTCAAGATGATCTGCTCCATAACCTTCCCCAGCACCGAGGTTCCCCGGTTAGCCAGGATTGCTGATAAATTGGTGAGCACTTCCACCAGTTCCCTCAGTACCCTTGGGTGGATCCCATCCAGCCCCACAGACTTGTGTGTGTCTAAGTGGTGTAGCAGGTCACTAACCCTTTCCCGTTAGATTATGAGGGTGTCATTCTGCTCCCCATCTCTATCTTCCAGCTCAGCAGATGTATTTATAGAAACATTTTTTATTGTCTTTTACTGCAGTAGCCAAATTAAGTTCTAGCTGGGCTTTGGCCCTTCTAATTTTCGCCCCATACAACCTCACAACATCTTTGTAGTCCTCCTGAGTTGCCTGCCACTTCTTCCAAAGGTCACGAACTCTCTTTTTTTTCCTGAGTTCCAGCCAAAGCAATCTGTTCAGCCAGGCCCGTCTTCTTCCCCACCAGCTTGTCTTTCGGCACATGGGGACAGCCTGCTCCTGTGCCTTTAAGATTTCGTTCTCGAAGAATGTCCAGCCTTCCTGGACTCCTTTGCCCTTCAGGACTGCCTCCCAAGGGACTCTGTCAACGAGGCCAAAATCTGGCCTTCAGAAGTCCAAGGTAGCAGTTCTACTAACCACGTTCCTTAATTCTCCAAGAATTGAAAACTCTATCATTTCATGATTGCTATGCCCCAGACATCCTCCAACCATCAGTTGCACCAGTTTTGCTGCTATTAAGGCTCTTCTTCACCTCTGTGAACCAAATTAAGCAGGCCCTTCCCTTACTTGTTTTTTATGCTGTCACCACATGACTGCCTGAATTATTCTGATTTCAAGGTGCTGAGTATAGGCTGAGTTAAATAGTTTGACTTGCAGAGTTCAGGGTCTGGTCTTTCACTGATAGGAGCTGTTGTGAAAAAAACTAAAAGTGAGACCGTGTGCCTCCTTCACTTGGAAGCTTCTTTTAAGCTGAGACTTTACTGCTGCCCCCCACCTGTGCTACATATCACAGCTTTGTAGTATCTACACCTATGTACCTCCTTGCCTTGTACCTCCTTGATTCTGACTGTAATCCTGACCTATTGCCTTGGCTTCCTGGCTTAACTTCAGGCCTGCCATGTCGCTATGGACCTGCTGTTTTACAGTGGACTGAGACTGACTTGCTGACTCAGAATCATGCCTGGAAAAAAAAAAGAACAACCTGCATCCTGTTTCAGCCATAGGCTCTGTTTCTGTAGAGGTCATGTGAAAATGATGGGATTGGAGCTTATCAGCAATGGTGTCCTTCCTTGGGAGAGGACTCAAGTTTTACTGGCCGTTCTTATGGCCTGGGAGAGGATAGTGGAGCTGCTTTGTACCAGACATGGCTGCTCACCACTCCTCTGGTTGTTTTCCATACTTCACATAAAGGGTGGCCCTCAGCATGTTCACCACACTGGGCACAGTGACCTTCACCTCATGGCTGCATTGTAAAGCGTGTTGTTAGCACTCACTAGAGTGCTCAACACCACATCTTGAGCACCCAAAAAAAATCCCCTGGGGAGACATGGATGAAGCAAAGAACTAATTAGCTACCCCTGGCAGGAGGAGGGTGCCTTCAAGACACGGAAATGATAAGAGGCCCATCCCAGAAGTGCTATCTTCTTGACCCCCACCAGATGAAAGAGCAGGAGACGGAATTATTCCTGCGCTGCGCCCTGCTGGAAGGAGTGACATGAGCAGGGGGACCTCTTCCACAGAGGCAGGGCAGAGCCCATTTGCCTTTCTCTGGCAGCTGCCTGCATTAAGGGGTTTTGGGATCTGGTGCTCAGGCAGTCTAGGAAAGAGCTGCACAGCTAAGAAGCACCTGCTGAAAGCCCCTGCTCTCCTGGGGTGCGGTGACAGTGTGACAGGTGAGCACTGACATCTAAGCAGCCCTGGGTCTGAGTATTTTTTATCTCCTGTCCCAGGCAGAGGCCTTAGTTCTACCTTAACAGGGCAGATATTTGGGATCGTTCTTACTTGTGTCATGGGCTTCCCTGGTACACCTGGGCCTGTTTTGCTAGAGATAACTTGATTTCCATTTCTTGGCCACTCTTTCTACCACCCATATCGGAAAAGTGTGAGCTGGAAGACCTTCTCCAATGATAGCAGTGAAAGAAAAGCTGTGAAGAGAAAAGTGAAAAGAAGTGCTGAGCTATGACATCTTATGAGATGGAGTATCCTGGAGCTCACAGCTAGGCACACTCCCTTCTGGAAGCATAAATTGTGTCACAACTCTGGATCAATGTTTCAGGCCAGTGTTGCCTCCATGCTCAAAATGCTGTAGGTGGGAGACCTGTATTTGGCCAAGTCCTAGGGCAGAGAAATGGTGAAATATGGAGCTACATCCTTGCCTTGCTAAGCTCCAGGAGACCATTATGGGAGGTGTAGTCTCTTCAGGGCCCATCCTCACAGAGCCTGGAAGTTACAAATAGTCTAGAGAGGAGGTTGCTGAAATAACACTGTTGTGTTTGGATACATGCAGATTTTCCACTGAGACCTATGAGAAGGGGACACGAGGAAGGGCAAAAGGGGCATCGAAACTCTTCCACCAAGGAAGGAATGTTTCGGTGGGAAACCAGAAACTACCCTACACTTGGAAAAGGCAAAGCCCTAGCTGAATATTTTGGGAAAACTTTCATTATAAAAAAAAGGAAAAAATCTTTTGAACTGCAATTGTGAGTTCTAAAGAAGAAAGAACCTGCTTTCCAAAAGGCACTTAGCATCCTCATAGGAGTTAGGGTAGGATGGATGGAATGTCCTCTGAGACCCAAAGAGTCAGGGATAAACCCTTGCTATTTGTCTGGATTGAAGGAACCTCCCTTTCATCAGCCAGGCATTGCAGTAAAATCCCAAGGAAGACATAATTTATTCTGAACAACAAAGACAGGTCAGAGCCATACACCCCCCTACATCCTGAGTGGCCATGTGAGGAGCTATGCTACTGTGACCTGGCAGTCACCTCTCTGATAAGAATGGAGTCAGCTAGGCGTCACTCCTATCCAGGCCCTGGGAGAAGCTATGATATGGCATTCCCATTCTACTGCACACGGTGGTAGACCCACCTCTGCCATCTCCTTTGGCTGCACCTTGCATTGCCAAGATGTCTCTCAAAGCAGTGTTGCCTAAGTAGCACGAAGGGATGGGGAGAAGGACCAAGTTCTTTCTGTGGAGAGGAGAATCAGAGTCTTGGCCTTTATGATGGGAATCTAGCTGCTCAGGAGGTGTTTGAGGAGGAAGGCTGTGCTGCAACCTGTGGGATCTTCTCCACAACAGGGAGCACCAAAGACTAGCAGTGCGAGAGAGTTGCCCATGTGCCAAGTGGGACACGGTAGGTAGCCAAGAGCCCAACCACCATTTGCAGTGGAGCTGCTGGAACTCCTCCTCTCTTCTTGAGCTTGTTAGCACTTGGACTGCCACAGAGTTCCTATCAGCATTCCCGCCAGTCACCCTCTGCTGCAGATTATGGCTGCCTGGAAGTTTTCAGGAGGAAGAATGATCTGACATCAGACACTTTATGACAAGCAGAGTCCTGTTCTTCCAAAGACCCCATCAGGTGGCAGCAGCCCCCTTCCCATAAATGAAAATACAGCTCCAGAGCAGCTGAGACAAACTCCAGAGGCAGAAGAACCTCAGGTTTGAGTACCAGAAAAAGGATCCCACTTGGCTGAACTGAGAGTCAAACACCCACCTGGATGGCTGTTCTCAGGGCAAGTGGGAAAACTGTACTGAACAGCAACAGCTGAGCTTTTCCCACCTCTGGAGGGCAACAAGCACTGCTGTTATATCCCCTGCCATCTATGATTCTTGGGATAGGGTGAAACGGGACACTTCATTTTCTGCAAAGGCAGAAAGCACCACCCTGGGCTGCACAGAGATGAAGCAGGGTAAAAGGCATCATTGAGATGCAGTATTTGCAATACCAGGGAAAACATTGCTTACCTCAGAAGGTTCAAGGGAGTAACGCTCATCACAAGAGAGCCTATTCCTTAGCTTCCTTATGGGAACAGAGCACTGCATGTCACTAATCTCCAGAGGGTGGGAGAAGGTGTACAGAAACAGAACAAGTACCACCCAAAGGCATTTGCAAGTAGGATAACCTGGGAAGTGAGCTAATGAGGGAGAATCACTCAGCCTCATGGGCACAATGTTCACATATGGTGTCACAAGGGTTGAGTAGAGAGGAAGAATTGTGATTGTATCTTCCTACAACACTTGATATAGCTTATTAAGTCAAGCTGAAGAAAAAGTCCATGAAATTCTGTGACAGGTTAATAGCCTACTCGCTGGTGGGGTGATGTGAGAAGCAGAAAAGGCCTTGACTCTGTGTAAGTACTGCTCGGCAATAAGGAAAATATCCCTGTATTCACTGTTTTCAGCACAAATACAAAACATAGTCTCATACCAGCTACTATAAAGAAAATTAACTCTATCCCAGCCAAAACCAGCACAGGTGGGTTGACCTTGGCTAGTGGTCAGGTGCCCACCAAGCCGCTCTATCACTCCACCTCTCAACTGGGCAGGGGGAGAAAATACGACGAATGGCTTGTGAGTCAAGATAAAGACAGGGAAATCACTCAGCAATTACCATCATGAGCAATCCAGATTCGGCTCAGAGAAATTAATTTAATGTATTGCCAATCTGAATCAGGGTAGGATAATGAGAAATAAGAACAATCGTAAAACAACTTCTCCCCAACCCTCCCTTATTCCTGGACTCAGCTTCACTCCTGATTTTCTCTACCTCCTCCCCCTCCAGCGGTGCAGGAGTGCAGGGAATGGGGATTGCGGTCAGTTCATTACATGTTGTCTCTGCCGCTCCTTCCTCCTCATGGTCTCCACAGGAGACAGTCCTCCACAAACTTCTCCAATGTGAGTTCCTTCCCATGGATTGCAGTTCTTCACAAACTGCTCCAGCATGGGTCCTTTCCACGGCATGCAGTCCTTCAGGAAAAGACTGCTCCAGCGTGGGTTCCCTACGGGGTCACGGGTCCTGCCAGAAAACCTGCCCCAGTGTGGGCTTCTCTCTATGGGCCACAGGTGCTGCCAGGAACCTGCTCCAACACGGGCTCTCCACGGGGTCATAGCCTTCTTTGGGCATCTACCTGCTCTGGTGTGGGGTCCTCCACGGGCTGCAGGTGGATATTTGCTCCACTGTGGACCTCCATGGGCTGTAGGGGGACAGCCTGCCTCACCGTGGTCTTCACCATGGGCTGCAGGTGAATCTTTGCTCCAGTGCCTGGAGCACCTCCTCCCCCTCCTTCTTCACTCACCTTCGTGTCTGCATAGTTGTTTCTCTCATTCCTCTCGGCTGCTGTTGTGTGGCAGATTTTACTCCTTCTTAAATATGCTTATCACAGAGGCCACGGTCACTGATTGGCTCAGATTTGGCCAGCAGTGGGTTCATCTTGGAGCTGGCTGGAGCTGGCTCCATCTGACTTGGGGGAAGCTTCTGGCACCTTCTCATGGAAGCTACCCTTGTAGCCCCTAGCTACCAAAACCTTGCCATGTAAACCCAATACATATGATCATCTTTGTTTCTTCATGTTAATTTCCAAACATTTGGTTCTTAAAGTGACTGCATACAAATGTCTCGTTTTCTTCATTCTTGTTGATGAAGAATATCTGAAAAAGTATCCACAGTCTAAGGGGCTGAAATAAAAATTTGCATGAATAATTGTGGGTGGAGAATGAAACAGCTTTTATCTTCTGCCTACCCCCTCCCACCCCTATCTGAATTTGAGACCACATCCCAAACAGTGAGAACAGAGCAGGACTGTGGTATTGGTACAGTTCTAGAATGGAACTAGTGGAACTATTCTAGTGGAATAATTGAGAATACTTTCTGCTGAGAGAAAATTGTTGGTGCTGTTTAGATTAAATATTAAATAGGAAAATATATTGCAATGTGTCTAAACTCAATACTGCAATATTTCTTTATGCAAGTAGTCTGTCTGTCCTAGACTTTCCCTTACTTTCCTGTCTGTGGAACACCCATAGACTAGAATGACTGAGTCTGAATCTTTGAGCTGAATACTGACATCAGATCAAAATGGCATTATACTGTTACGTTATTGTGTGGGAGAGGTGTTGATTGTTCACCATTTCTGCTGCAGAGCTCTCTGAAATTACCAAGCTCCGACCCATAAGGTTTGGAATTCTTCTTGGCTTCAGCTGTAGTTGAGAGTACTTACGCAGCTCCTGCTAATCACTACAGATTGAAGAGAGCCATGCAAATACTATTCAGTCTAGCTGGCTGAAGATCACCACTGTTTTACTGAGTGTTCAGGCTTTGTATTCTGAGGGATTTCTGTTACATCCATGATAAGTTTCTTGAGTTTAAAAAAATCACCTCAATATATACTGATTTATGATCAAGGCCAAGGCAATAAAAAATATTTTTCTAAATGAGTACAAGTATACCAAGATACATATATATGATATTCTGGAGGAGCCACAACAGCACACTGGGTGATAAAACAGATAAGTAGTACTTAACCACATCAACAACAAGCTTTCCATAAAAGACTTGCATCCTATTTACATGGGATTAAACTCATATTTATGTAAACCTAAATTTACAGTTCACTTGCAGAATTAAATATTTTGCACTAACTCTAAGCCTGTTTGGAAAAGTCAATCGTGGTTAATGTAGGTAAAGTTTTATTTAAGCTTTGCTTCCCCAAAAGAAACCAGAAACACAGATCTGAGCCTGACATTCTTGTGTTTGTGCAAGGAGGGAAGGAAGCACTTTATCCCACGTTGAGCCTCCCCAAAAAATCTGGTCCAAAGCAACTTCTGGATTTTGGCCGTGTTGAAGGATGTGTTACCTGAGAACAAGACAAGGAGATTGTCTTTCCTACTCTAAGTCCAAAAGACTTTAATTTTGCTATAGTGCTTCCCACACTTGAAGAGTTGGTAGCACTTGAAGAGTTGACTACCCATAAGAGAAAGGAAGAACTCTGGTGGAAAATCTCATTGTTAATTCCACACAATGCCCTGTCTTCCATCCATGTTCAACAAAGGGTTGTTTGTGCACTGACAGAGAAGATTTCAGCACTGTAGCTCTCCCAATTGCACTGGTTCTTAATCCTTATTCTTTTTGTGCAGTCAGAAAGGAATAATTTGGCATAGTTGGCACAGTCTGTGTTTATTATACTTGCTTGAATTGAACCAGGTATTGGTCCTGGTCAATGAAACCAGGACCAGAGTCAGAAGGGTGAAGAGAAGCTGAAGGAAACAGTGTCAAGACAGTGCATTAAAAGGCACCTGGGTTTGCTGCTTGTCAGAGCAGTGCGACATGTGACACACATCATGTGCTGCTGTAGCAGGGGTGGAAGAAAGCGTGGTGTGAAAGAGCAAGAGATATGACAGGCCTGAGCATGTCCTCCATCTTGGTCACTGCAATCTTCTGCAATGGTGGGGTAGATTCATGCTTTATCCAGGTGAATAAATTTTCCTCCTAATTACACCCAAACTTTACATT
>NW_009231286.1:48883-54097 GCF_000690835.1 Fulmarus glacialis | reverse complement strand
GCTGAGGGGAGACCTCATCACGCTCTACTGGAAGGAGGTTGCAGTGAGGTTGGTGGTCTCTTCTCCCAAGTAATTAGCGATAGGATGAGAGGAAATGGCCTCAAATTGCGCCAGGCGAGGTTTAGATTGGACATTAGGAAAAATTTCTTTACTGAAAGAGTGGTCAGGCCTTGGAACAGGCTGCCCAGGGAAGTGGTGGAGTCACCATCCCTGGAGGTATTTAAAAGACGTGTAGATGAGGCGCTTAGGGACATGGTTTAGTGGGCATGGTGGTGTTCGGTTGATGGTTGGACTGGATGATCTTAGAGGTCTTTTCCAACCTTAATGATTCTATGATTCTATTTACGTTGGAAAAGACCATTAAGGTCATTGAGTTCAACCGTAAACGTAACTGCCAAGTCCACCACTAAATCATGTCCCTAAGTGCCATGTCTACACGTTTTTTAAATAGCTCCAGGGATGGTGACTCAGATATTTTAGAAATATCCTGACCAACATCCACATGTTGCTCCATCACTTTCTTAACCTCCAGATGACAAATAAATGAGAAGTACCTTATGTATTTCAGCATTTTGTTGAATTGAGGCTATGAGAATGAGAAGACTGGAAACTGCATCTATGAAGAAAGTATGTTATATTTAACAGGGGAACCAATATGGGACGGCAGGACAATTTCATATGTTCAAATCCCTGTTGTCTGTTCAATTTATTAGAAAGGAGTCTGTGATCTGTTTAGTATATTTTTTGTGTATCTAAATACCTCACTTATGTTCTCAAATCCATGTTTGCTTTCCTTGAGTGTACTTTATTGCATGGGAGAAGTGTACTGAAATTAAACAAATATGTAGCCTCAGAGTGACTCAGAAAAAGCAATTTTTCTTCATTTCAGTCCTGGTTGTTTATGAAATATGCATGAGGCACAAAATCTGCAGCTACAGATGTACACACACTGAGGATCCTACATCTGTTGGTTAAAATCAAAACAAAACAACAGTACCAAGAATGATCAAAAACAACAAATGGAAAACTTTCTCTTCAAAAACTCTTAATTTAAATCTTGAGGGAATATTCAAAGCAATATACTTTTTTGAGTTGTTACTGCTGAATGTTAAGTTTTTGCAGGTTCTTTCTGGACCAGCCACTGAAAATGAAGCTTTAGTAGCATCCTGTGACAAAGAGTTGTGTTCACTGTGTTGAAACATTACCTAATTGTCTCATCACCATGACTTCAATTGCTTCAGTGACTTTGTGGCTCCAATGGCTTTGGTGACTGAGACAAGCAGAGCTGTTGTTCGTGATGTAAGTTGTGTTGCTTTGCTTTTTAATTTGATGCAGTTTGTAGAAAAAACCCAAAGATATTTATAATCAAAGCATGCGGATGCAGCTCTCCAGATTTGCCAAGATCTATTCCTTCTGTATTTAGCATTGGTGTGGCCTCACCTTGAGTACTGTGTGCAGTTCTGGGCCCCACAATTTAAGAAGGATATGAAGGTCCTTGAATGCGTCCAGAGGAGGGCAACAAAGCTGGTGAAAGGGCTGGAAGGCATGTCCTATGAGGAGCAGCTAAGGACTCTGGGTTTGTCTAGTTTGGAGAAAAGGAGGCTGAGGGGCGACCCCATTGCTCTCCACGGCTTCCTGAGGAGGGGAAGGGGAGAGGGAGGTGCTGATCTCTTCTCCCTAGTATCTAGTGACAAGGCACATGGGAATGGTTCAAAGCTGCATCAAGAGAGGTTCAGGCTTGACCGTAGGAAGCATTTCTTTACAGAGAGAGTGGTCAAACACTGGAACAGGCTTCCTAGAGAGGTGGTCGATGCCCCATGCCTGTCAGATTTTAAGAGGCGTTTGGACAACGCCCTTAATAACTTGCTTTAACTTCTGGTCAGCCCTGAAATGGTCAGGCAGTTGGACTAGATGATCATTGTAGGTCTCTTGCAATTGAACTATTCTGTTTTCTATTCTATTCTATGGCATTTTTTATTATATCATTCCATGAATATATGGTACTAAATGTCAGGTTACACAAGAAAGGCACCACTTCTCACTGCAACATCCTGGCTATTCTGCATTAGGAAGCTGGCAGGTAAGAAAAAACAAAGGGTCTGATGCTGTTTAAATAGCTAGTACATGCTGCATTATAAAATTTTATTGATAAATGCTGTAGTGATAGAGCTTAATAAGATTAAATATAAAAATTGTCTAGCTATTCTTCAGATAGTTGACTTTCTATGTTTGTCCTAGTCATCTGAGGTTGAAAATGTATTTTACACATTTAATGATATAATATGACTAAACAGTTGTCAGGCTGCCTAGAACTTTTCATAAGGCTATTTCCTACTACTACCCAAATTAAATTTCCTTTCAGTTATTCAAGAAATTCTAATGAGATTAAGACAAGGTTAACCAGAACCTGAGCATTTAAGATGTTATTTCTCTGGCAAGAAGACAGAGAGATGTTTTTACAAAAGGAATCAGCGAGAACAGAAGCCAGCAGCTCCTGTCAATTTTTGTTGTGTTCTACAACTTTTACTTTGGCTCCTCTTGTCCACTGCAGTACGTTTTTCACCTGAGGGGTCTGATTCTGAACATGTTCAAAATAGATACCACTGAAGCCACAGACCACAATCATTCTGGCTTAGATATGATGGTATGGATCTAAGGGGGTGTTAGTGTTTCTAAAAAACTAGAACAAAATTGTTTCTATAGTACATTATTGCAGTGTCAGTGCTTGTGCGTCGGTCTTTTTTTACTTTGTGTACTTTGGGTAAAGTATGTTGACTATGGGGAGATCTTGGAGGATGCAAGCAGACTGCTGTATATAAGCAAAGTCTATAAATGGTTAAAAGTATCTAATGCTGCTGTGGAAATCTGAGTGTGATATAGCCGGCTCTTTTTGCACTGTGATTTTAAAAAAACCATTATGATTAGTTGAATCTAATTTTATATGTGAAAGAATATCAGAAGCCAGGCAATCCAATTGTGACAGCTATTTTTTTCTGCTCCAAAAATCTCAGGTGGTCGTATGGACTAAGAGTTGCAATAACTCGAGTTTTCAAAAAGGGCCTATAGGAAAAATGTGCCCACTACACACTGAAGCATGAGAGCACCTAGCATCATTTAAAGCTCCTGTGGAGGACTGGGAAGCCCCAAAGACATTTTATTCCTCTTTTACAATATCTGTCTCGCTATATCAGAATGTTTTACATTAGAATTATAAGGCCAAAAAGCTTCTACCTATATTTATTTTTAAAATAATAAAAGCAGCTCGACAAGGTCTAGGAGCTGTACTATTAAGTTGAACAATAATAAGCTGGAACTCAATTCTGCCCAAACTCTTGTCATCACATGTTAAATAAACAAAATCATAAATTTTGATGGCGTTACAGTGTATGAGATTGACTTTAATTTTGTCAAATCTTTGGTATCTTTAATTTGCTGAAATAGTTGCACAGAGTTACAAGGGGTGATGTAATCAAGTAACTATGTATTGGGGATGTGCATTTTCCTCTGTAGTCTACTAGATGGATCAAAATACTTCTACCTATGAAAGGAAAAAGAATTAGGACCCAAAAGACTCAACATCATGACTAAAATATGCCATAGGGGGACCAAGGGCAGCACCATGCTCTTGGTTTATATAATAGTTTATTCTCAGATCTGTCAAGAAGTGAACCAGCTCCAAGGGACAAAGATCAACGAGAAATTATTTCCAGGTTTAAGGAGGTATTTTGCTTACTGTGATGACATCTGGCACTGCCACTAGAAATAACAGTTTTTGGCAAGGGATTCAGCAATTTCTTTGTAACATGCCTATTAGCAGGCTTCTGCAAAATGCTGTCCTGAGCTGTACTAGGTTTCTGATCTGGCTTGTGAAACTCACTTCACGAAAGGCCAGATAAGACATTCACAAAGCTGGATGTTCAAAAGGGACCATAACACACCTGGAGTCTACTCAAGTCATCTACTTCTTCTGTAGTCCATCAGTCTTTGCCTGTGTTACTGTACTGAGATTAATTTTGGGCTGTATTATTTGGACTACAGCACATGGGAACTCAAAGAAGGTTCACCTTCTGATATATCATGACTCTTGTCGCTTTTCGTATGTGTGTGTATAGCAAAATGCTCTTTGTTCTAGGTGCATTTCCACTCTAAGGTAGATTAGGACTTAGCTCTTTCAGTCAACTACTAACAGAGTGGAATTAAAGTTGACTTAACTGAGTTAATTTCCCGGCCAAATCCTTGTCTTAAATTATTTCCTCAAAAATATAAGTGTTTTTTTGAACACGTTCAGAATCTGTTCTAGAAAGAACAAAGCATGCCTTTTAGCTCTGATAGTATGTTGGAGTTTTCAAATCTTATTAAATACAAGCTTTGATATTTATTTCTGTGTTGGTTTAAATTAAAATTCCACAAAACAAAACTTATAATTTTTTAAAAACGAAAATATTCTGAAAGAAAGTTTAGCATGCAATGTCTTAATGAAATTTGAATTTCTAGTATTTTCCATTTCTTGTATATTCTATTTTTACTCAATATTTTTTCAATAGTAGTGTATTTGAAATGGTAGCAGGCCCTCATGTTAGATTCTGTCACAATCATATATTATATCATTGCACTGAAACAGCAGATTTTCTTCCATCAGAACTGTGAGGATTCCCTGGATAATCAATGTAAATGCCTTATCACTTACTGCATTGTAGGGTTCGATTTATAAATAGATCAAGCACAGCTTTCCAGAAAAAATCATACACTGCTTGTTTTGCAATGAGACATTTGGAAGCCTGGTCTCTTGAACATAAGAATAAGATGAGTACTAATTTGAAGAACCATTGTTTTCAGTATGCTAATGTTAGCATGGATTTCTTTTACTAAAATATCAATAACGTATTGCCCATGCTGTACTTTTTTCTTATAGCTTTGTTATGTAAGTAATAAAAGGAGTATAAAAAAGCTTAACGTGGAAATTTCTTTGCAAGATATTCTGGAGAAAGGCATGATAACGAAAATATCAAAGGTCAAAAAGAAATTAAAAGGACCCAACATTTATTATTTGGCTTAGAAACAATGAAGTTAAAAAACCCCCCATTCATAATTTGTTATCCTTGTGCATGATCTTTGACACTGTAGAGTTGGCAACAATGCATAAATAACCAAAAGATTATTTAAGATCAGAACAAAGCCTTGAGGACAGTGTATAAAAGGTCTTCTCAATGTCTT
>NW_009231286.1:16598-48861 GCF_000690835.1 Fulmarus glacialis | reverse complement strand
CAGGGAAGAAGTGATCTCTACTCACTTGATATATTTATAACAAGTTGTTGCAGTCCTTAGAAGATTAGCATATAGGGCAGACATATAGATTCTTCCTGTGGTGTTTTAGTTAACCTCCTGTGTCATGTTGTCCCCTACCCATTTCATGTATGATTTTGAAATGGAGTCCAGATAAATTAGTATTTTCAGGAAATGCTAAATTTCAAACATTTATTAGCTGTTACCATGGATTACATTTTCCTAGTTTCATTTAATAGCACACACCTAGTTGGCACAAGGACAGGCCATAGATGACAGATACAAAGGAAGTAGGTCCTTTAGTGTTGAACGACATGCAGAAAACAGGATTTAGTAAAAGTTCCGTAAGCAAAGAGCTTCTCCCTAATGTGAACTCAAATCTCCTTACAAATAAACATCAAAATATTTGTACACCCAAGAAAAGGAGGATTGACAGACCACTTCAGCACTGTTTTTATGACAGCAGTTTAAAACCTTTTAAAGAATTTCCTTTCTGCATGCAGCTGAATGCTCAGTCCAGCCTACACCTACAGTAACATAATGGCAAGGCTGCAGAGCGAAAAGGGACAGAAGGTGAGGAACTGCGAAAGCAGGGTTTGCAGTATGACTTTGCTGAGCATCCTGTGGTAATTGAATGATACAGAAGGCTTGCACATATGCGTATTTTTCATATGTTAGATAATGTCACTAGAATGGCAGGGAGACATTTTTCTTTCCCTCAGGCATCTTCTAACTACTGTTTCTGCCTCCTACTTGCCAGACCTGTGCAACTGTTCTCCCTGGACTGCAACAGCAGCTATCAACTTGGTTCAGGCATATTTGCTTCAATTTGATGCCACTTTCTTACCCTGCCTTTGCTACAGGTCACAAAAGATAAGAGATGGGCTCACAACTGGACACAATCTTTCTGCTTTTCCCTCAGGCATCTTCTAACTACTGTTTCTGCCTCCTACTTGCCAGACCTGTGCAACTGTTCTCCCTGGACTGCAACAGCAGCTATCAACTTGGTTCAGGCATATTTGCTTCAATTTGATGCCACTTTCTTACCCTGCCTTTGCTACAGGTCACAAAAGATAAGAGATGGGCTCACAACTGGACACAATCTTTCTGCTTGCCCTAAGCTAGTGCAATCCTCTGGGCGTTATACTTCTTGAATTTGATGTAGACTCTTTTAAGTATCCATTGACATTTGTGTAATTCTGCAGTTCAGGAGACTGAGCATTTGCAGCCTTTATCAATTAGCGTGGGCTGAAGTTGCAGCAGGAAGAAATAATCTAGATTCCAGGGAATGAACACACTGTACACGGAATTAAGAGGGGATGGTTTTTGGGGAGAGATAACATATTTCACTTCATTTAATAAAGGCTTTTCTTTGTGCTCACATTCTTTGCCTTATTTTTACCTCTAGACCACATAGAATACAGGGTCTATTTTTCAAGTCATCCAGGAACCACAAGCTGCAATTAGGTCCTTGACATCAGTTTAGGAAATTAGTGTCACTATAACAGAAAGTAAATTCCTTTCCTTTCTTGATGGCACGTATATGTTTCCGAAATAGGGGAGAGTGTTATTGGAATTTCTCCCTTCTTTGTTCAGCCTAAAGCCTGTTCTACAACCCTTTGTCCTTTGATTAGCTTGATCAAGGTGATTAAGGGCTTTATGATTTCTTCTCCAGTTTTACTCTCCTTGTGAACACTGACATAAAGGAATAAAGAACAGAGAACTTGAGAGCAATTCCCACAACCCAAATCCAAACTTCTACCTACACCACAGGGCAGAAAATGAGCCATGGTGAGACTGAGCATTTCTGAATCTTTTCAGGATTTCTTTCAGTGCTCCCCAGAAATATGGGTATTTTCAGAGTACAGATGGAGGAAGCTAGATTGTTCTGGCTTTGCTCATTCAATATCTAGTTCTTTATGATGAAAGAGATTATTGAAGAAAGCTGTGATGTGTCAATGCACAGTGAAATTGCACTGTATTCAAGGATGAATGTGCACAAACCATGCATCTCCATTTTCCATTGTAGCATTTATATATTATTTATGTCTGCACTGAGAGAAATTTAGATATTAATACAGTCCTTTTTAATGTTACTTTGCAGTATTTCAGCATCTACTTTCCTGCTGCAGGCCAGTAACAGCAAGTTTTTATATATTCTCAGTCGGAGAACAATAACTAGATGACCTTCTGATCTTATCATAGCATATTTTCATTATGCTGTCTTGTGATCAAATACAAAGATAAAAATTTAAATGTGAAGAAGCCTTAGACTTTCCTAGGGAGAAATAGCAACAGAAGCCATACTTATGTGCTGTCCTCACATTTTTGGCTTTTGGGCAGAGTAAGAATCTCAGAAAGAAAGCACCCCTCCCTTTTAATTTATTTTACTATGAAAATCACTTTTCATTTTGTTCGCTGCTGACTACTTAGTCCTGTATAAGCATATTCAAAATATTTTGCTTAGGAAACAATAGTGTACCATACCAAATATGATCCTGTATGATCCCATATGATGCTGAAATACGTATCTTTTTTCCAAATATGATTATGATCAAGACACAAGGTTGTCTAAGCCTCCTATACTGAAATGGCCAGCAAGATGCAAGACCATGAATTTAAGCTCTGAGCAAAGCATCAAATGTGGAATACATAAATGTAAACATAGCAATTAGGAAATGGCATCTAAGAAATTTCTAGGCCCTTCAACTGCACCTGTTACCTCTGTTAGGTAGGTGGCAGTAATTTTACAATGCTTTGTTGAACCCCCAATCCTGTATCAATCAATGGATGTTAAAGAATTAAAGATTCATTCCTTCTCCATGTTCCTAGTAAAATTAAGACAACCTATATCTCTATTTACTCCTTCAAGGCCAGCTAGGTAGCCTGAATAAGAATTTCTTTTACAGCTGCATGAATAATTCATTCTTTGATCCCTGACCAAACTTTAAAAAAACACTGTTCTTGTATCACATCTTTTTTTTCCTGCCTGGGAAAAGAATAAAACATAACTGGGGGCTTGATCTAGGTAGTTCATTCCACTTAAACTAACAATTTTCTATTTAAAAGTTTCTTAAAGCCTTTGTTATTACTATAAAATAAATGAACAAACTTTAAATGAGATGTTTTAGACTAAAAAAATGAAATATCTTGACTTTCAAAGCAACTTCCTTAAACAGTTTTACCTGTCACTAAATTCAGCAAGCCTCTGGACATGCATTTAAGTCAGCTTTAAATGAAGTTTTTGAAATCCTGAATTTGCTTTTTTCCTAACTCTTGTTCATAATCCTTTATGCAACACTCTGAGGATTGTAAAGCTTTCAATAGATACGTTTAGATGTGAATGACCTAATTACAGGATGGAATATTAGCTGACCAGAACCTGGATAGAGAGCAGAGTGCATGAGAATCTGAAGTAAGAACCTTGGATTGAGAAAAAGGCCATACAGAAAGGTTCCTAATTATGCAATATGCAAAAAGGTGAAGAGAGCAAAGTGAAGTCCAGCAAGGCATTTTGGCACATAATTAGAGTTCAAACTTAAACTTCCTAGAAATTATTTAGGTTTAATTTTAATTTTGATTCCTTCTTTGAAGGCCTTCCTTACCAATGTTGATCCAGCAATCACACTGGCATCTCTCATGGAAAGCTTTCAGTAGACTTGTCACCTTTCCCTTGGTCAATCATTTCTCTACTATCCTCCCTAGACCTATTTTTCAGTAGAACAGCTAACAAGTAAATTCCCCCACTAACTCATTTGTCACTCATTTTATTAGGTAAATTTCTCAACTGCCCCAGTCTATTCTAGCCTTCTAACTGTGGCTGCCCTAGTACTGTCCCAACTCCCTATGCATTTCTCAGCTTATCCTAGCTATCTACTTCCCTTGGAGAGCTCCTGCAGACACTGAAATTATACACCTGATGCCACTGTCCATCTGTCAGGTTAATACGTAGATAATTTGGACTTGTCCTATCACAGCTTAGCCATCTTATTTTAAATAAAAGAGCCAGATACAGGAAAGTGTATAATGTCACAGAAGTGCTTTAAGAGCAGGACAAAATAGATTTAAATTAAGCAGAAAGAAGGCTGGATTAAAAAAAAGCTAGTGTTAGAGATAGTGATATATTAAGTGGGGAATACAGCATTTAGCAATCTAAAAGAAGCATATAGGTCAACTACATTTATTTTGGATATTTTACCTGTGATGTTTTCTAAATTTATTATAAAACATAACTGTGCAGGTCAGCTGTTTGTGACCAGATCTCTTTCTTTTCTCTTTCCATTTGAATTGTTAGATCATTTCTTTCATGTTATTTTTAACTCCTGTGTAATTTTTTTATTGTTACTGAAAATACGAGTAAAGTGCATTCAACACCCCTGAGAATCTGTTACTGGTAGGCACTGTCACATATGACATTGTCAATTATACTTTGTAAAGTTGACACAAAGCTCCCTAGTGTCTGTTTAGAAGATATAATTGAATTAATTACTTATAGCAAGCTGCTCATGAGAGGGATATAAAGTAGCAAATGTCAAACCTTTGCCAGGAGACAATAAGACGTTATTGGTAAAGAGAGAGTTTGCATCATGCCCAGTGGCAAATCTGGGAATAGTCCTCATATTTCATGTCAAAATTGTCTGTTGGTTTCACAAAATTGAGTATATACTGTGGTGGTTGAACTGAGATAAAATTTCAAATGTTACTAATGATAATACCAACTGTAAAGACATATGAGTGAATAGGTAATTTCCAAAGATTCATATGTGTTTCTCTTTTGCTTGATTATTCTCTTTTCCCCCTCAGTTCTTGTTATCCACAAGGTGGACAGCAATTGGAATATCCACCAGGATAATTCCATCAAGTCTTAAAATGGCATTGGGTACCCAAAGCAGCAGCATCCAAGAGTCAAAGTAAAAACTACTTTGGATTCCATTATTATCAAAGCAGTTGAACCTTACTAGCAGATCAGCATGAATAAAAGAAGGAACAAAAGAAGGGAGATCCCTCTGTCACACAGACTGTATTTAATTAGATGTGCAAAATGTGTTTTGGTCTCATGTTTTCTTCAGAGATATTCAGAGGAAATAGAAGGAAAAAAAAAAAGAGGCAGTTTTTGTAACATATTCTAGCCTGAAATTACTCTTCAGCTTATATTTCATAGAATCATAGAATCATAGAATCATAGAATCATAGAATGGTTTGGGTTGGAAGGGAACTTTAAAGATCATCTAGTCTAACCTCCTTGCCATGGGCAGGGACCTCGGTCACTAGATCAGGTTGCTCAAAGCCCCATCCAACCTTGAACACTTCTGGGGAGGCGACATCCACAACTTCTGTGGACAACCTGTTCCAGTGTCTCACCACCCTCATAGTAAAGAATTTCTTCTTTATATCCAATCCAAACCTACCCTCTCTGAATTTAAAACCATTGCCCCTTGCTCTGTCACTAGAGGCCTTGGTAAAAAGTCTTCCTCTTTCTTTAGAATAGAATAGAATAGAAAACAGAATAGTTCAATTGCAAGAGACCTACAAGGACCATCTAGTCCAACTACCTGAACATTTCAGGGCGGAACAGAAGTTAAAGCAAGTTATTAAGGGCGTTGTCCAAATGCCTCTTAAAATCTGACAGGCGTGGGGCATCGGCCACATCTCTAGGAAGCCTGTTCCAGTGTTTGACCACTCTCTCTGTAAAGAAATGCTTCCTACTGTCCAGTCTAAACTTCTCCTGATGTAGCTTTGAACCATTCCCATGTGCCTTGTCACTAGATACTAGGGAGAAGAGATCAGCACCTCCCTCTCCCCTTCCCCTCCTCAGGAAGCCGTGGAGAGCAATGGGGTCGCCCCTCAGCCTCCTTTTCTCCAAACTAGACAAACCCAGAGTCCTTAGCTGCTCCTCATAGGACATGTCTTCCAGCCCTTTCACCAGCTTTGTTGCCCTCCTCTGGACGCATTCAAGGACCTTCATATCCTTCTTAAATTGTGGGGCCCAGAACTGCACACAGTACTCAAGGTGAGGCCACAACAACGCTCAATACAGTGGGATAATCACCTTTTTTGACCGGCTGGTTACACTGTGTTTGATGCACCCCAGGATGCGGTTTGCCCTCTTGGCTGCCAGGGCACACTGCTGACTCATATTGAGCCTGCTGTCAACCACCACCCCCAGATCCCTTTCTGCAGAGCCGCTCTCCAGCCACTCCTCTCCCTATATCTATATTTGTGCCCAGCATTACTCCATCCTCCAATGCAGAATCCGGCATTTGGACTTGTTAAATTTCATCCCATTACTTATTGCCCAATACTCCAATCTACCTAGATTCCTCTGCAAGGCATCTTGTCCCTCAAGAGAGTCAACAACACCTCGCAGTCTGGCATCATCAGCAAACTTGCTAATGATGCATTCAATCCTGCATCCAGATCATTGATAAATATATTGAACAGAACTGGCCCTAGATTTGAGCCCTGAGGAACACTGCTAGTGACCGGCTGCCAGGCAGATGTAGCCCCATTCACTACAACCCTTTATGCTCTGCCCTTCAGCCAGTTCTTCACCTAGTACCTGCTCATCTCACAGCTGGACAATGTGTCCAAAAGGACACTATCAAAAGCCTTACTAAAATCCAGAAAAACTGGGTATCACATTAGTTAGACAGGACTTTTCCTTTATATATAAGCCCCCTTTAAGTATTGAAAGGCCGCATTGAGGTCTTCCTAGAGCCCTCTCTTCTCCAAGTTGAACAACCCCAACTCTTCCAGCGTTTTTTCATATGAGAGGCGTTCCAATCCTCTGACCATTTTCATGGTCCTCCACTGGACCTGCTTTGACAGGTCCATCTCCTTCTTGTGCTGGAGATCCCAGAGCTGGGTGCGGCAATCACGAGAGCAGAGTAGAGTGGGATAATCACCTCCCTTGACCTGCTTGTCACACTTCTTTGTGTGCAGCCCAGGATACAGTTGGTTTTCTGGGCTGCAAGCACACGTTGCTGGCTCATGTCCAATTTTTCATCCCCCAGTATCCCCAAGTCCTTCTCCACAAGACTGTTCTCAATCCATTCATCTCCCAGTCTATACTGATATTGGGGATTTCTCTGTTACTTTGCATGATGGGATCTCTAGCTGCTTCAATAAAACCCAACCATAGACCATGAGAAAATGAGAAATTATGAGAAATAGTCCAACCATAGGCCATGAGAAATGTTTCTGAAAGTTGCTCTCCTATGTAATTGTTTTTAATCAGTACAATTTACGTTATTCAATAGAGCTAGTTAAACATTACATTAAAAAGATTGCTTAATTAATTCTAATTTAAAATACCCCTTTTAGAATGAGACTGTAAACCCATTAGGTGCATATCAGAGCATTTACTTTTTTTTGAGTAATCCCATCGGAAAGAGTTACATATTTGAATAACTGCTTGCCACTAGGAGTAAGAACTTCATACCTCAGAATTTCTGAGTTACAGATATTATTTTAAATTTGTTTTTAATAATGCAGGAATTAAGCCCAAGTAATGTTCATTATAAATGGGAATTTCTGAATTTTTGAGTGAAAAGATGAATAGAATATACAAGAAAAAAATAAGGCTTGGATTTGGCCTTTTTGTATACACATTGTGATATCTGCCGTTTCAAATATATTTCAAGAATGGGGGGAAAGGAACAAATAAAAAAAATCAAAATGTAACTTTACTGTGTTCAGAAAAAGAAGCTAAAAAGGGAAAATATTGCAAATAAATGAAAAAGCATTTTGATTTCAAAAGAAACTAGAAACTAAACAGAGGAGGAAAAGTAACATGTTCTTCTGAATATGTAACGGTGAAAAAATATTTTTTTAAAAATTCCTTTTTATTTTTGATCCACAAATCTTACCTTAAAATTTAAGATCTTTTGGTTTGCAGGATCTATTCATTATTTTCTTTCAAATTTACTAGCTTACCAGTTACTGTATGACCATCACAGACAGCTATTTTAATGTTGCAAAAGACAAGGAAAATCTCTCCCTCAAAATGGTTAAGTATCTCAGCTCAGCTCCTATCACACAAATGTACAACGCGAGGCTTACAATATTATCAGACAGTAGAGGGAGAATAGCTAATTTCAGTTGCTATTAAAATACTGTGTTATGTAAATTGTCAAAGAACTGTGTGTTCAAGTAGTTGAAATGTTTAGCCAGCTGCTTTCAGAGATATTTTAATTACTTTATCAAGAAAAATTCATGATCATTGGTACATGTCCACAGAGCAAAGAATTGGTTAAATTATTTTACTAGATGATTTGCATTAGGTCTCTGGATTTTAAGCTTTTTATGAATATAGCCAATTTTATGGAAGAATCCCCTCAGGAAGCCCCTGATGGCACTTAATTTGGCCTTCTTCAATGTCAAATATGCTATGAACAAGTTTTTTTATAGTGGAAGATGAGAAATACTTAATATGCTGTGAAATATTTGATGTGTGCACCATCCCATGAATTTTGCTATCTTTCAAAGGCAAATTCTACTCTCAGCATTCTTTCTTTGTTCTTAATTCCTCTGTGATTGTAGAGAGCATTTCTGAGCAAAGACAATAGTTCTTACTTTACTACCCAGTGTTTACTATGTAAACACAGCAGATAAAACTAACAGATTGTACACAGAATAAATATTAAAATAATTTCTTAGATGTTGCACAGGCTGGTCTTTATTTCTTGTTATAAATTCTTCTATAGCAAATAAAAGTGTGTGTGCAATAATATTAAAAAAAAAACCCATAAGTGTTATTAAAAATATGCCATCTTATTGAAGTTTCCTAGACACTATTAAAATATTGAAAGCTAAACCTATCAGACTTCCTGCCCATCAGATGTATTTCCTAAATCATTCACCACTGTAATATGTGTGCCACCCTCTTTCTTCCCTACTCTGTATCTCTCTCACTTTTTTTCCCAATAAAATAAGTTAAAAGAGAGATTTCCCTTTTCTCCCTATTTTGTCTATGATTCTATAGGTTCCTGAGGTTCTCTTTTGGTGTCTTTAAAGATTATTTATCATAAAGGAACCGGTTTGTTTTGAGTAACTGAGCTATTCAAATCTTTCTTACTAGCTCTGCAGACATAACATCTTTCATTTAAAACTGTCGAAATGGATTTGTGGCTGGTCATGATGCCATGACACAGATTTGATTTTCCACATCATAGCTTAGACCTATGCAATGCATGTGCTAGAACATATGACTAGACGCCACAGGAACTGAGTGCAGAGGGCAGAAAGGCAAGCAAAATGTCCTGAATCAATCTCCTTTTCATCTCTTCTTTGGAGGTTTGATTCCTAAAGGTCGCTGTTCTTCCTCAGCTTCAACTTTCTCAGGAAGCATGCATCAGACTCCTGCATCAATATCACGTAAATTGTTTTTTGTTCTTACGCAGCTCTCCATGACAGCAGAATGCTCTCCCTGAGACAGAATCACTGATCCTCCTTTTCTGAAGTAACATGACCAATCCTTTGGCAGTTCAACCCTTTGACAACTTCTATCAAAGTTATCTGTTCCTCCCACTAAAGTAAAATATTTCCTTCTCAGACAGTGGGATGTCATGTTCCTGCATTTTCACAAGTAACCTCTGAGTAATGCATTCCTCAATTTTTCAAATGCATAGTTTGAGGAAGCTATAAAGGTCTGGTTTTCAGAGAGCAGATACTCAGTCTGTCACTCTAAACGGTTTCATTTTGGCTACCTCAAATCACCAGTCACTTGAAAACATAGAATGGAGTCTCTAGAATATCACATCAGCAAATGCAAAGATAGCTAATTATTACCTCACTAGAAAGAGTCCACTTCAAAACAAATGTTTTCTACTACGCTGTGGTAATAAGCACACAGAAAAGTTGGAAGATCGGCTGTGACAGCCATGCACTGCTAGGAATCCTCTACCAAGATGTTATGCTAGTTTAATTCTTGTATTTTTCCACATGCCACTTTAAGGAGTTCCCCTTTGCTTGTAGTTGCTGATTCCCAAAAAGATTTTAACAATCTTGTACCACAGTTTTCTACTGATTTTAACTACAGTGATTATGACCATATTCAGGTACCAGTACTTATAGTCTATAGCACAGAACAATGCACGTAGAAAGCAGCAGAGCAACTCACAAAATAAGGTTGTTGATCACCTCGCTTAAGCCTGGTTGTCCCTTCTGTCCTACTTCAGAGTCATTACAGGAACAAATTCCTGCAGAAGTGCAATTGTTTTTGATGAGGAAGAATTGTAGTGTTTGAGGTTCAAAGCTCTTGATAGATAGATAGATTGAAAGACAGATAAATAAATAAATAAAAGCACAGGAAGTTAAAAAAATTCCAGTCCTGGTCCTTGAAATTCCCTCTCCTCTTCAGATCAAATACGTCTTCATTCATACTGTGAATGCTGAGAGATTAATAGTCAAATGGGCAAAGATGCATATAAATATATACATATGTGTATATATAGGTCTATAGTTACATTATCAGCCAAGGATTTCAATAAAAAATGATTCTGCAGAGTGTCAGGAACTTTAAAATTTAAACTATAAACAGACATGTTCTTATTCCCATCAGTCTCCTGATGGACTGGAGAAGAAATACATGTTTATCAATGCTGACAGTAATTATCCAGGAAAAGCAAGTGATAACCTTTATCATGTCAAGCTGCTTAAACTTAAAATATGTGTTTCTGAGGTACAGTTAACTAATAAGAGCTCTGCTGGAATGCAGTGACAGTGTGCTGACAAGCTCCAAGTCTGCGCAAGATCAAGACAACTTAGAACCTTGTACCAATTATCTGTCAGATATCTAACAGTCTCCTACAACTGTCATGTTTGCAGAAAGAGAAGTGAGAATGAGGAGAGATACCTTAATGAGACATATGGTACCATGGGCTCTGGTGCTCTGAACTAGGCATGTGTCATAGACACTGCCGAGGATGGAGAATCACTTCTACCTTCATCCTTCACAAGGTGCCGTATATTTGACTGGCTGCATAGGTTAACTCAAGGTGTGCTAGCTCAGACCGGTTACAGAGCTGACAGAAAACAGAGTGATGTTACTTGGTGCAGAAGAATCCATCACAAAACTGAGTATGAATGCAGACTGGCATGACATGAATCATTCTTTACACAACAAATAAATAACAAGAACGAAAAATGAACCCAGCATGTTTCCTAGCAGTCATCTGGCAGCATGATAGGAAAGCGTTGTAAATATTTACAGTTATAGTCTTTGGCAGTGAAATCATAGTAGGTATTGCTAGCAATACTCAATTTAGCAGGTCAGCCTGTTGCAGATATTAATCTGGAAATATTGACAAAAATTATAAAAGAAAAAAGTTGTCTTGATAAAAAACTTGAAAAGTTCAGTATTATCTAATACTCTGAAGTTTTTAGTCTTGGTATGAATTTTTTATTGATTTATTTTTTCACAGAAACAGTTGAAATTCTTTAGGGTTGAAATATTAAACTTCCAAATATTTCAAAAGAAATATTAAACTTGACTTAAAAAGTTATTTTAATCTCAAAAAACTACTTTGGAAATAAATAATTTGACTAATACTACAACTAATAATTTGTATTGGCAAAGCCCTCTTGAATTAAACACACATAAATCCCAAAACTGTTTGTGTATAGAAATGGATAGATTAAGCTTTTGAATAGCTTACCTAACACAGTGAAATCGAAATAAAGAGGAGGTGAACTAGTTCAGGATATTACTGCCATCCCTCAACTCCCCAAATCAAACTAACCAGAAAATGAAATGCTTTCTAATTCCAAGCAGAAGTTCAAGGAGGCAAATGGTCTTCTGTTCTTTATCTATGAGTTAACACCCCGCTGCCCCCCAATTTCTTAACTGCAGTCAACGGTTGACATTTGAAAACAGTGTGCGACAATCCCAGTCTGGGAAAACTCTCATTAAAAAATATTCCCCAAATCAAAATACAATACTTTAAGGAACGTACAGTCCAAGAGCATTCCTGATATTCTTTTCCCCATCGTTATTTCTTCTACCTTGTTTTCTAGGAAAGGCTCATATTTTGGAGAGAAATTATTTATTGATTGAAATTTATAAATAGGTATTAGAAATACCGGGGGAAAATACATTTTCACTTTCTGAGTCCACCAGCAAAATATTATACTGTAATTTGGTAAGTTGTATATTACAACTTATATTGTAGTTTGGTAATAGCAATATAAACGTGGATTTAATGTTCCATTGTCTTGAATATCTCACAGTAGTTTCCCTGCTGTTTAGTTCTAATTTTTTGTAGAAGATTTAGGATATTCCATTTAACAAATCTCCGCCCAAGCAACAACCTGAACTAAAAATTGCCTGGGCACAAATAATTTTTCATTATTCTATTCTTAGAATTACCTTAAAAGATTCTAAAATTTATTCTAAAATGCTAAAAATACCTTGGAAATTTCTCTTTCACTGACCAGGCATAATAACTTGGAAAGATGAAGAATTGGGAATGCATTCAACATGACAGAAAATTCTCTTAACGGTGCTTTACAGGATTCAGGAAACCAATCCCTGTTGAAAAGTCAGTGCAAAATTCTTCTTTCTTTCATTTTTGAACAAATCCATCCTTGGAATGTTTCCTTAAGTAGATGTAAGCCTGGTTATTGATCAAAAATTTTTCCACTGAGGAAGAAGAAGATAGGAAGGAAGTTGAAGACACTGCAACGTTGTGTTCCAGGTGCTAGCTAAAAACAAGCACAGTACATTTCTTCTTGGCAATAGCACAGCAAAGATAAACCAGCCTGCTAGGGAAAACCCATCCATGAACTTCTCTCTCAGATCTGGGAGTTCAAAAGAGCAAACATCTGAAGGCAGAACACTAAAGGTGTGTCTTAACTCTCTGGGAGAATTTGATGCAGACACTAGTGAGGCTGAAATGTGAGTCTAAAGGGTATAAAAGCTTCTGAGTTGTTTGGCTTTTACATTTTTTATAATAGATGAAAAAAATTGGGGCAGAGATATTAAGTAGACAAAAATCAGGTGAAGTCTATTGACTAAATTTAACTGATAAATCAGTTTGTATCTAGATGGTAGATTCTCAACTTTTATGTTTTTTTCTCTCCACTATAAGGTTGTCGCATTCTGTGGCATTCTTTACCAGTTACACTTAAGCTTAGAATCAGACTGAAGATTTCAGACTGGATCTGATCACTGTGATAACTTTCTCCAGAAAAAAAAAAACAACAGCCCCCGGAGCCCCCCCCCCCCCCCCTCCTCCCCAACCAAACCAAATCAAAAACCAAAACAACAGTGGGGAACAAATTCAGAATAAGTATTATTGTGATACACAGAACTTCAAGGTCTGAAGATTTCATTCTTGACTTAAGGAATAGCATTCACAAGTTAAGCTGACTGCACATTCCCCAGGTAGCTGATGGTACCTGTGCTGCGATCCATGAGGTTGTACTTAGAGCATTGCTGCAATGACAAAGCCAATCCACAAACAATCACCAGAGGGGTGGTGCTTTCTGCATCATGTCTGGACTGTCAGTAAACAAAGTTTCTGCATAACAGCTCATTCAGTTGGGATACTGAATGTGAAACCTTCCTGCTCAGAAACGTAGACTGTGCTGTCTTAGAAGATACATCTTCCCATACTCTTTTACTTCCTATGCTCTTTTACTTTCTTTTAGATAGTCCATTTTTTAATTCTTCTCATATGTCGTGGTTTAATCCCAGCCAGCAACTAAGCACCACACAGCCACTCGCTCACTGATGGGTGAGAGAATTGGAAGAGTAAAAGTGAGAAAACTCATTGAGATAAAGACAGTTTAATAGGTAAAGCAAAAGCTTCACATGCAAGCAAAGCAAAACAAGGAATTCATTCACTACTTCCTATTGGCAGGCAGGTGTTCAGCCATCTCCAGAAAAGCAGGGCTCCACCACGCCTAACGGTTACTTGGGAAGACAAATGCCATCACTCTGAACGTCTCCCCCTTCCTTCTTCTTCCCCCAGCTTTATATGCTGAGCATGATGTCATAAGGTACGGAATATCCCTTTGGTCAGTTGGGGTCAGCTGTCCCAGATGTGTCCCCTCCCAACTTCTTGTGCACCCCCAGCCTCCTCGCTGGTGGGGTGGGGTGAGAAGCAGAAAAGGCCTTGACTCTGTGTAAGCACTGCTCAGCAGTAACGAAAACATCCCTGTATTATAGACACTGTTTCCAGCACAAATCCAAAACATAGCCCTATACTAGCTTCTGTGAAGAAAATTGACTCTACCCCAGACAAAACCAGCACATCATAGTATAGTCCCTGTTTGCATTTCATGTCATAGGTCGGCTTTACTAATGACGTGGGAGACCTGAACTCTGGATCTGACTCATTTCAACTATAAAGCAGTCAAGGCATCCTAATATTAGATGACTAAACTTTAAAAGATTATTGTAATTGAGTACATGTCTATTCCTCCTTGCCTTCTGTGGTACATGGGTGTCGCTCCCTCCAGAGGTGTCTCCATTTTACAGTTTTTTGATTTTATGTGGTAAAACTGGAATTAGGCCCAAGAAAACTAGTAAGCGCACGCAGGAGTGAAAATCAAAGAGGTAAAATTTTTGACCTGGGCTATAATTTTTAATAGGGAATAAAGTGCATGATCTTGACATCACTGAAAGTAATATTTGACAGTAAGGGGTGGATATATGAAGAGGACTTAAGCATCACCATGCCTAACTTAGAGATGCTGTTCCAGAAGGTAGAATATAAACTCCAGTTCATGAGGAGAGATGAGTCAAAGAATAGAATTCGGGTAAGTGCTGAGGTGATCCATATCAGTGGGTGGCTAATAACCACCGGGAAATGCTAAGAGAGGAGACGGGCATACGTATCCTGACTGAAGCCTAACCTTCTCACAAAAGACTGGAGGCGGAAGAAGTGGTTGTGCTGATCTTACATTTTGTATGATGCTTACACTTGTCACTTCACCTGTGTAATGGGATATAGAACAGTTGTCTGGGACTCTCTAGTCTGAGTAGTCTATTCCAGACCAGAAATGTAAACTGAAGTCTCCTATATCCTGAGTTGTACTGGGATATAAAAAACAGTCGCTGTCACTGACTTTTCTTCTTGTCTGTGTCTGTGTGGAAGTAGGTGTGCTCAGAATATACTTGTTAGTTTGGACATTAGAGGTGAGTTAGGCAGAAGAGATGCCTAATTTGTGAATGACAGACAGGATTGATGTGTGTGTCGGGTGCTGAATTTGTCTGACTTAAGAAGAGACCTCACATATCAATATTGAGAGGAGGACTCTAGTGAAAATGTAGGTCATAGTGAAATCAGGAGCTTATAGTGTTAAACATCAGCTTAATGAGCATATGGTCATTTCTAGTGTCCATATTTTGGATGTACAAGCCTATAATGCAGTTGGAGATGTGAATATTTCACTAAAAATTATATTAATTCTTAGCCTATAACAAAAATAATGAAGTCTTTGAAAAAACCCCGAGTCTTAATACAGTCATTTGCATAGAAGAAAAACATTCCAACCATAGAAGAAAGTTTGCAGACAAAGGCAGCTAATGAAGCTTTTGTTCTGATAACTTTGTTATAGCTGTTATTGCTACTTGTTAAATGTGTTTTTTAAAATAAAGACTTCATCTTTCGCACAGACATGAACCTTCTGTGGAATGAATCAGTAACAAGACAAGAAAACCTATAGCTCCATTGTTGGGAAAAAAATAGAAAGACATCTTCTGTGCATTGAGAGAAATAGTCAGCAAGAGATTATACAAATTAATTAAAAAAAAAAAAGGTGAAATCAGAAGGGGTAAAAATCAAATGGGCAAAAATCATTCCTCAGCCACGTACATGCAAATAAAAACTTTGTGGCAGTGTATTTAAAGGATACTTATGTATCCGACATCTTAATTTTAAGTAATGTAAATAATTAATTAAATTTAAATAATTTTGATTTATTCTTTTTTCCAGTAGTCTTACCTCAAGTAAAAAAAAGTAAAACTAGAACTGTAGGTGCCAGGTGATATTGTTGATACAGAAGAAAACCAAAATGGGCTCTTCACACTAAAAGTTTATTTAGCTCAGTATCATGACTCTCTGACAATGGTCCACAGTGGAGGTCTAGGGAAAAATACAAGTACAAGTATGCAGTAATAGTTCCCTAGACTATTCCTCTAGTCTCAAACAAATTGCAGTTCAGTGACTTTCTGACTGAATGGGAATGTTTTCACACTTAATAGCCCACCGCAGATCTTTTTCCATCATTTAAGCCAGGTACTTCCTGAGCCTCTGTGGATTTTTAGCATGCAGTCTTTGGCAAGGAGCTCCACAGCTAAATTACATGAAGAAAAGCTTCCTTCTCTTTCTTTTGAACCAGCACCCTGAGCTTTTTTTACTATGCCTTAGTTCTTGTACTTAATAAGACTGTGAACAATCATCAGCTATTTGCCTTCTTTATATCATGTGGGATTTTATAGATAGAGTCCAGCAGGTCCAAATATAATCCTTACTTCAAATGACTTGGATGCCAACCTATAGAATGATGGTGCTGGATGTTGTACAGTTCATGATAATGCAGCAAGGTAGAGAGAAATTATGTATAACAGAAATAAATCAATTGGAAAAACTGATTGGTCTATCTGGACTAAATGAATTAGCAGTTTTTAAATAACACTTTTGTAAATAACTGGTGATCTGATTTTGCAATGAAAAGTCACAAGTCATAGCCCTGCTGAAGGCGAAGAATGTTTGCTGTTGCTTTCATTGACTAGTTTCACCGTGAAGTTTCAAATTTATTTCTAGTAATCAAAATGTGCTATTTCTATGGTGACATGGCAAACTAGCACTACAAGTACCTTTGCTGGCACATTGTGTAGAAAGTTTTCATACCAGTATTTTGATGTGTCTGTATTAATGGCTCTAAATGTTCATTGTGGTCACAGACTCTTAATTAATGCTACTATATCTTTCACAAACTTACTGTGAAATTCAGGACCGGACTGATCATGACAGATATTACAGTATCACACTGAGTATATCTCAAGCGATATTTTTACAGGCTTCAAAAATAAATTTGTATTAAACATTTTTAAGTTACCTCACTCCTCACAAATAGAAGGAACTAGGATTCTATTGAATCTTTGAAGATTATTGGAAAGAGATGTGGTCTTAAGACCTAACTAAATAATTTTACAAGGGAATAGAATGTATTAATGTTAATGTTACTCTAGTAAACATTTCTGACATTGACCACATTATGCCTAACAGATCAATAATTTTCAGCTACTTAATTATCTAGGTGACTGCATTTGCCAATTCAAACATAAGTAAATGTCTTACCTAATCAAATACCTTATAGAGGTGGAGAGAATTGCTTCAAAAGAATAAAGTGCTGTAGTCTTAAGAAGTCGCAATGTTTCCCACTGTACTGTCTACTTGACGTTTTTTTATGTAAACTGATTTCACTTTTTAGCAATTTCTGTTTCAGAAGTGACATTAAGGAGCAGTTAGCTGTACCATAAGAGAATCACTCAAAATGGTGTTATGCTCAGGCTTATTTTCAAATTTTCTGAATGAGAATTTAAACACACAGTGAAGATGTAGAACTGGATAAACATAAAAGTCAGGGTTGCCTCTGGAGGTGAAAATTCTACTCTATCATTCTAAAGAAACTGGAATATGATAAGTTAAATCAACTGAACAGGCAAAAAACCCAGTGCCAAGTTTGTTTTTTCAGTAATGCAAAGACATTTTGGCAAATGCTTTGTTTCCAGCTAATTAAATCAAATCACGTATCTCTAAAAAGGAAGGAAACTTGCTTTAGGGATATTTAAAATCTTATTACAGGTCTAGATCTTCATTTTATAACAGATCCTATGAGAAAATAATCCCAAACTCAAGGAGTTCCTAACTTTTTTAGTGGTTAAACAGAGAAAGAGACTACTGAGAGTGCCATCACCATAATGTTATAAAAAGCAAGACTCTCTTGGCATTCAGAAGTAACTGGTTTCCATCCTAGCCTTTTAGTCTTATTACAGGAATCCTTTTCATGTACAGTAAAGCCAACCAAAGCAGTGCATTGTTTGTTTACAGAGGCACAGAATGCAATGGGGCAATTTGTAAGCTCCTTTCAGAAAATGAAAATCAATAAAATCTCACTAGGAGATGTTATTTTTATGCAAAATTTACAAAGACTGGAGAAATTCCCTTGATGCTGACATATTTGCAAAATGGAATGATACTCTGTACTTCAAGCATTCCTTTCTTCTGGATGTGTGCTGAACTTAATAGAAACACCAGGCACAAGGTGCACATAGAAAGAGTAAAATTTCAAGATTTGTGAATCTCTTCACTATAGCTTACAGGAGAACTACAAGACCATTGCTGGTACCTAACCACCACACCATAGCTCATGTTCCATTAGAAATGCTCACACTTTGAGGCACTGTCTGAAAAATGTTAAGCCATGATATGCAGGAATTCCTTTTTTTTTTTTTTGTCTGTATGCTATTTCTGAGATTGTGGTCAGATTGCTCTGCCTACTTTTGGAGTCTGTTTTAGAAAGACAAAGGTTGGAAAGAAGAGTTACTAGAATGATCTGTAGTCTGGTCTGGGAAACATGTTAGGAAACATCTAAGAACATTCAACTAATTGATTTATCAAAAAAGGTAGTTACATATTGAACTATAATAAGATTCAATGCTTAGAAGATGAACCACTGGACATTGAGGGACAAAGCATTGAAGGAGTGTTCAAAGAGACTGAAAATTTTTTGCTAAAGGCAGTGCCTCTCCTGACTACAAAAAGGCAAGGTAAAAGGCCTTTTGTATGATATTTAGAGGAAAGTGAAAAGCCTAAGATGAAAATATTTGTTTGACTTACATCATATAAAGGACCAAACTTCAGACTGGTATGGAGAAAAAGTATCTTAATCTTTTACTGAAAGACTTTAATAATCTTCCTAACATGCAGAGAAACTAGGACATAGGAGGAAAGCAGAAGAATTTTAACACCTCCTTGCCTATTTTAAAATTAGAAAGCCCAGAATTCTAATTAAGGTCTAAAGAGTTTTATTGGGATGTTGTAATACCAAACGACACTTCTGAAATCTCCCATTCTCCCTTCCTTCTCCTCTCACCTTCAGGAAAGATTAATAAATGAGTCACTGAAATGGCTTAGTTAGGCTGAATGTGAAATAGGTTTGTTTTTTTTTATTCCCTGGGAATTTCCACAGACATGACTTTTTTCCCATTCTGCAATATAACCAAACCCACAGCATTTTGAAATATCACGTGACATGAATACAAAACAATGTTTATTTCACTCAACCAAGATAGAATCAGAACATCTGTTGCAATATTTATTTTTTAAGTTGGAAAAAAATACATTAAAATTCATTTCAGTTCAAAAAACATTTCTATGGAAAGATAAAATGAAAAATTTAGTTTAAAATGCCTTATCTAGCTATTTCCCTAAGGAAACTGACATATTAATTAAGATTAAATATTTGTTTGAAGGATCTAATAAATTTTGTTCCAGAAATATCTCTCTCTCTCTCTCTCTCTCTCTCTAACCTCTCCACTGGCTGAAGATTCATTGGCAGGGAGCTATGACAGCTGAGAATCAGTGATTCTTTTCAAAATACACGTGTGTTTGATTTTTTTTTTTGTAGGAACCCCATGGGCATTAGTATAACAACACTTCTGACATTTTTTTCTTACTCATGAAAGGTAAATCCACTTCCCAATGCCTGGCCAGGGTAGCTCTGTGAATTGAATAAGGAAAAGACAAAAATACTATGTTTCTCTTTGTGAAACTCCAGGAGTTGCAGCAGACCTTGCATCCTACATTTTTTAGTAAAGAGGACCTGTATTTTTGGATGCTATATACAGAGTTTAACCTTTTGCCTTTGGTCTGTTCGCTACATAAGGAATGTAGATCTGTTGAGCGTTATATATAATTGGAATTGTAAGAGTAGCATATTTTGTTTTTTTCTGTTGTAAGATAGGTATCCAAAAGGATCCCTTAAAGAGCTGTAACTCTACAGATATTTTACACTTTGCTTTGCTTTATTTGATTGGATGTACTTGGCCTCAATAGTTGTAGCACTACTAAGGATAAGGAAACTAGAATCTACTTTAAATAAAAGGATATTATCAGTCTTTTGAAATGCAATTTCTTCTACTGTTTCACTTTTTCACTATCAGCTGACTCATTGACTTACGATCTGTTTGACTGAGAACGGTGATTCTTAACATTTGCTTGAGATGTTGCTTGCTTGCTATCTACCTATCTATCTATCTAACTATCTACCTATCTGTTCAACTATCCCATGGTACTGGATATTGCTAAGGGCTGTAAGTTTTGTTTGAGGGTATCATTCAAGTGCAAATGCAAATGGATTGTTTGCTAGTGTCATCATTAGTATTTACAGCAATCTGAATTACTGTGTTTATTAAAATGTAGCAGTAGCTACTGTGTCAGGTAAGTGAAAATATTATTAACTTTTGAACGTTGTGAACTGAAAGGATGTTGGATGGTCAAATATAGATATGCTATTGGGGGAGTAATGCTTTATATTTTTTTCCATAGTAAGCCTTAGGCTTGCAGCATCACCAAATATAATAGGTGAAAATAGAGTTATAATTGACATGGAAGGCTGCAGCTTAGATCGTTGTGCCTCAGACAACTGAAAGGACAATCATGTTTCTCAATACAGAAAAATCCACCTTTTTATTATATTAGGAGAAAGAGACAGAACAAGTTGGCACATCGCTGAATAAAAGTTCTACTGGCACAACTGCTTTGTTCCTTTCTGAATGGTGTCTTGGAGTCACTGCATAATCTTATGGTTGTGCGTGTTTCTGGAATTTCAGATACGGAAAACTTTGCTACTATAATCAGTTTGTGTGTCTGTGTTAAACAGTTTCAACTAAAATATATTTATTGCAAGTCAAATGAAAACAGGAGAGCAGGCGTTTGAGTAGACTGTATTGTTAGGTATCATCCAGATTTATGGGTAAATAGTCTGGAAGAAGACCCATGAGTTGCTATGGCTCTTATGCCCTTCTCAAAATGTATATTAGCTGTCTGAGCAGCTCAGATTCCCTCTGTAAAGTAATGTATCTATAATATGAGTGTTGTGCATACAGTTCAACCCATTTAATTTAAAATATTTTCGGAGTCAAGGTGAAACAAGATTATTAAAATAGGTGCTGAAAATGTTCTGATGTCTTATACAAAGTCTAGCCTTCAAACACGCAAATGTTTGAAAATTCATACAAAGGTACATCCAAATTCCATATACATACGTGTATGCAAAATCAGCATCTTCTTCTTGGGCAAACTGAGATTGGTACATACATTTTGCAAAACTCAGTTCTGTGCTTTTTTTGTTTTTTAAACTTCAGGTCCCCAGAAGTGAGTGTATGTTCCTTGACAGAAAGTCAGCAAGCTGTCAGATAGAATTCACTTTATGAGAGCAATATGGTTTCATTTCGGAGGAACAGTCCTAAGAAATTTAAGGAGCTGTCAAAAGGAATTAACTTTATTACTGATTAACACTAGAATCAGAAGTAAAGCCACATAAAATAATTCCAGGAAATAAATGAAAAAAAACCCCAACAATACTCCTATCTTTCATTTTGGATAGCACTGTGGGAACAGGCTGTATTTCTTCTGTTTTGCTGTGAGGGTTTAGACTCTTACAGGAATTTGCAAATTTGTGGGTACACTGATTGTAGTGCTTGAGATTCAGCGTGTTCAGAAAGGGAAATGTAGATGTGATAATATCAGTTCTAGATTATAAAAAAATGCATAATCATATAAATTAATACTGTCTGATATTTTAAGTGCATGGAATAAGCTGGTGTGATTGAAATAAATAAATCCTGAAATAAGTATAGCAGTTTAGTCACAATGCTTTATTTAATGATGCATGTAAAACGAATGAACAAATAAATAAATAATTGCATTTCCTTGTTATGTGAGCATATGATATAATTTAAAAGATCTATGGAGAATATAAACTAGCTAAAAGGATGAAGCTGACTGCATTTAGATTCTGTGAAGTCAGTAAAGTCAGTATCAGACCTAAAGGAAGTATATTTCATAATATTGATAATATTTATTAATATTGTTGTAGTAGCATGTACAAATCCCAGGCAGGATCACATTTAATGATAGCTGAACTGTTATTTATTTTAATAGTCTAAATAGTCTAAAATGGCCTAAATAGTCTAAAATAGTTTATTTTAAGCCTGTAGCTCTCAAACTGTCTTCAAAATGATACATGGACTTACATAGTTTGGGGATCTACCACTATCAAGAGTGGTATTTGCTACCACATTTACTGCAAAAATTTTCTGAATTTCTGGTCTGCAGAGAACAAGTTGAGAAAAAGACAAAATGGGAGGGAAGGACCAATTCTTAGCTTAATTTTACAGTGCATGCTAAGGATTGGGGAAGGTACCAATGCCATCAGTTTGTTCTTTTATGTGATAACAGTTTTTGTCAGAATGAGATGCTTTCCAGGACATCCTGAAGTGTACATACATTGGTTTTGGTATATTTTATTCTAAATAAAGATTAAAAAAAAGCTTCAAAGAGAAAAAAAAAAAAAAAAAGAAATAAACAATCTCCTTTCACTGAAGTCAGGCTTTCCTTGAACAAAAAAACATTGTATTTTTATACATGCTGCAGCAAGAAAATAGCGGCTGTTTTTGTCTTGTGTGTAATCTTTTTGCAATGAAGTATGTATTTCTAAATATTCTCATAAACTGCGTCTAAGTTTTCTTATGCTTCTGATGAATAACATCCCAAGCTATAAAGAAAATAATTTAATGAAACATGTCTGTTTTTTCGGAAGTCAGAGGTTTCAGAGTTGATACAATAGCAGTGGAACAAGCTACTTCTTAGCTTTTGAAGATCTCATTTGTAAACCTGAAAATACCTATGGTGAAAAGCAGAAAAAAAGTCCCAGTCTTTGGAAACTAGTGGAAAGGCAGAATTTTATCCTAGGATATATTTGACTTAATTCAGACTTCAGTGTATTAGAACTTACTGCACAACCAGCACAATAATAATCAGGTTTGACAAAGGTAAGTGGACATTTCTCTTTACACTATGACTTGTTCAAGTAAACTGTATTGTTTATGACTTCCAACCTTATAGCACACATTTAAAAAAAGTATCTGCATAAGGAAAAGATATCAGCAACTACTCTAAGGCTCAGTTCTAGGTCTGATATTAATCTGTTAATATTTTTATATTTTTATAAGTAATGTTCAACAAAGTTGGTTTTTTTGGTTTGGTGGTTTTTTTTTTTTTTTTTTTTTTTAAAACCCTCCCGTGCATGTATGGAAGTTTAAGTTAAATGGATTATGTAATTTCTAATAATAAGTTTATGAATAACCAATATTTATTTTCAGGGATTTTTCTTAGAGATTTGTTTATGATATATTAACAGAGACAGGGGAACTGAACAGCAAATACTAATGTGACTTTATATTTTCTATTCTATTCTAACTTTGTATTTTGTAAATTCATAAAGAACTTGGAGAGCAAGTGATGTTTTTAAACAACAGAACAGAACTATATAAAATGAGAATAAAATGGAATTGAATTGGAAGTTTTTCCAAGTTCTTTCTATTCATCTTGGTATGATATGTACATGCCTGTAAAAGTTGACAGTAAATAGACGCAGTAACTTCAGGGTCTATCCATCCAGCTGGCATTTAGATCTCATTATTCCTGAATCAAAGTGCTTTTCAGCACTGAGATTACTTTTTTTTTTTTTTTAACATATAGTTGTTATTAAAACCCAAACGTTATAGCATGTTGTTTTGGCTGCAAAGAAGGTAAGAAGATTAACTGACTGTGATGCAGCATGTGATCCATGACTTCTTAATCAAATAGAGATTTCAATGAAGTCCGGAGCTCTGAACTATCTACAGAATTCAATATTTTTTTATCTTCCCTTTAATGTATTTGCATAGGCTAAAAATAAAAATAGGGAAATATTCCTATGCAAAATCTGCTGAAGTATTACATCAAGAAAGGCATTTTCATATATTAAAATTTAATTATGCAAATATATATTAAAAACCCAACCAGAAAGAAGTACCTATGTGTAAAAAGAAGCAAATGGCTGATCTTTTTTGAGACGGCAAGCTTTTATTTCAGCCTTAGCAAAGACAAACATATTAAGAAAAAATGCAGAAACAGTTCTGTACATTGTTCATGTCTGACTTACAGAAGTCCACATAGGTCACACTTTCACTACTGTTTCAGATATGAAGATAGGCTCACAATTTCTCATCTCGGATCCAGCCACGAACATCTCAAGCCGCGCGCAGCCCTGGGTTTCAGCACCATGGACAGCCCCGCATATTCCCTCTGGGCGGAAGGCCGACCGCTTCCTTATCTCACTGAACAGGAAACATATGTTGCAGTCACACGTCAGAGGCTGTGAAAGAGGATACCTTTTTTGTTGCTGTTAGCATATCTACCTCTTTGTTTCCATCAGGTGGAGAGGCTTCAAACGTCAAAGAACACGCCGGGCTATTTTTTCATGCCTGCTGAGGAAATGCATCTATTTTTTCTCTAGGCAATGTGTAAAACCAGAAAATAACTTTTCAGTAATTAATCTTGTTTGAGTAATAATGGCTTCTGGCTCAGCCAGTTTCTGGTGTATAACGATCAGGTGGATTAAGACCCTAAGGCGTTTCCTGAATCTTTGCATTCAGCCTTGACTGCTTGTTTAAAAATGAAAAATGTAGCTAGACACAGACCTTTAAGCCAGTAGAACACTGTCCTCAGGCTGAAGCTTAATGATGAAACTGATAATTTATTTTAATCCACTCATATGCTGGTCTTATTAACAGGAAGACAGATTTTCTGCATTGTTTATTACTCAGAAAGTTGATCACTGACAGATGTTTTTCTAAAATGGTACTTTATTAAAAGTGTACTAGTAAAAGTGCTGTTTAACACTGTGGTTTACTGTTGTCATAGCTATCAAAATATATTATGCTACAGAACAGTGATCTACAATTAAACAATATGAAAGCAATTACATATATATTAGAAATATCTCCTTGAATTTCACTGGGAATTATAAATGATTTAGATAATTAGAAAAGATGGAAATAAACCAAAGGGTGTATGGGGAGAAGTGTAAAAGACCGTTCTCTTTAAAATTTTACAGCAAGAGAATCCTATGAATCTCTATTTAGTACTGTTAAATTCTACACCTCTTGCCCACATGGATATTCCAGAAGACTTTTTCTGGTCTGAATATCATATTGATCCACAGTGATTCACACTGTTTTATATGATCAGCCATACATGCTGGGGATAGGGGCAGAAATGAGCTCTAGTGTCAAAGCTACCTAAAGACAGTAGCATGTGTTTTAACACCAACTACTTACCTGTCCCAGATGAAGGCTATCTTATGCTTAGTAAGGTGTTTTTCCATGCTAACATGGTAGTTCACCCTTTATGCCTAAGGCAGCTCATCCGCAGCTGGCCCTGATGATAAAACAGTGCTGAAGCCTGACAGTTCACTGGACATGACCGTGTATATTTGAGCTTGATTAATTACAAATGAACTTGAATAGCCAAATGTAAAGAATCTCTTCTGACCCAGTGGCATGAAAAAGCATAAGTGTTTAGAAAAAGAAATTAACATTCATAACTAAGCTGATTTAAGTTACATCTTGCAAAATGGTAAAATGATTGAGCAGATACAGCTCAAGAATGTTTAGCTATGCACTGCGCCTGAGCAAACTGCTCATTTAATGAGTAAAGCAATGTATCAAGGTTTGTGTAAAAGTGGTATTAGGTAAAAAGTGTTCTTGCCCGAAGTTGCAAAGCCTTTGGACTTTTAGCTGTGAGATGGTTGTACTGGCAATGATGATTTTCTCAGCAGTACAAGGCTGCCATGGTGCCTCTGATATGACCTCAGTCACAGTATTGATACTGGCTTGAGTTATTGATTGGAGAGATCGGGGTCCCTGAATAATGAGAGATGCAGACACTGGAGAAAGAGTTGAAAACTTAACAGGAATACTTTCCCATCACAATGTAGTGTTTTTAACTGACTATCTTTAAGGTATTATTTGAAAAAGATTGCTCAAATTTTAGGTGTTGGAAATTCAATGATTTATTAAATGTGTGAAAGATATATGCTGCTGTTTTTCATATCCACTTCTTGATTTATGGTTATCAACTAAGTGGCCCCAACCAAGCAAGACTTTCCATTCTGGACTGCAATAGACATTTTGGCTTTGTGCTGGTTTTAGCTGCCATAGAGTTAATTTTCTTCACAGTAGCTAGTATGGGCCTATGTTTTGGATTTGTGCTGGAAACAGTGTCTATAATACAGGGATGTTTTCGTTACTGCTGAGCAGTGCTTACACAGAGTCAAGGCCTTTTCTGCTTCTCACCCCACCCCACCAGCGAGGAGGCTGGGGGTGCACAAGAAGTTGGGAGGGGACACATCTGGGACAGATGACCCCAACTGACCAAAGGGATATTCCGTACCTTATGACATCATGCTCAGCATATAAAGCTGGGGGAAGAAGAAGGAAGGGGGAGACGTTCAGAGTGATGGCATTTGTCTTCCCAAGTAACCGTTAGGCGTGGTGGAGCCCTGCTTTTCTGGAGATGGCTGAACACCTGCCTGCCAATAGGAAGTAGTGAATGAATTCCTTGCTTTGCTTTGCTTGCATGTGAAGCTTTTGCTTTACCTATTAAACTGTCTTTATCTCAACCCACGAGTTTTCTCACTTTTACTCTTCTGATTCTCTCCCTCATCTCTCTGGGGAGGAGTGAACGAGCAGCTGTGTGGCGCTTAGTTGCCAGCTGGGGTTAAACCATGACAGGCTCTCTGACCTTGCTGGGAGTCCTCAGGTGCTTTCAATTCTAAAGATAGTCAAATACATTTCTGGCTCAAAGTCCACATCATTACACTTATATTTAAATAGCTTTGAATTTAAAGAAGAAAATTACAAAATTATATAATTGCTATCATGATGCATTAGAAGAAAATGCACGTCTACAAAACTCTTGCAAGATCACCTAGTTTATAACTCATTTTTAGACCTTGAAAGATTTCTGACTTGTATCCAGATAAGGAGAGATGCATTTAATAGTATTTTGGCACTTTTTTCAAACTGCAATACTAGTTTTATGACAGTTTAGTGCAGTTACATATTAATACCAGAATATACTACTCAGAAAAATCATAAAAGAATGGATAAAATAGTGAAGACGACCTTGATATTCACTAGCCTATCCAGAAACTAAAAGGTTGAATTACCTATGTAGAGATATATATCCCTTGTATATATTTAGTGTATAAAAAATATCAACATGTTTTAAAATCTTTTTAAAAGTATTGTGGGTATAATTAAAGAGAAAATATATAGAGAATTCTCTATTTGAAAAACACCTAAATTAGTGCATCATTAGAAGATTTTTGTTTCTGAATGCATGAGGCATCTGTATGCTACAATTGGTGTGTTGATTTGTAAATGTCATGAAGTAAAAAAAAAAAAAATATTTATTGCTTTCTACAAGTGATATTAATTATTCAAAGTTTATGAAGTGTTTTGGAAAGTAACTAATTTGTAAAGACACTAGATAAAAGTTAAGTAGTGTTACTATGAATTTGCAATGACAAAAGAAATCTAATAATATTATTTTATTGATTTGCTAAAATGACAGCAACAAACTGGGTTTCTTCTATTGTGTAAATGCTTTTATGTTACATTACTGCAGAACTTGTTTTTTTAAATCATCGTGCCCAGCCCAGGAAAAATTACCTCTGCGCAAATGTGGAGCTCTGTAAGTATGCACCAAAACTAGGGCCTTTTATAACACATAAGGAAATAAAGATGTGGCTGAGAAACTCTGTGGAATATTAATTGGTAACGGTTGCAACTAAATTACTCTGGAACAATCCCTGTGCAGTTTTTTTCATAGAAGGACTTTTAGACCAACGTCAAGAAAACACCAAAATGAAACAATCTGGGGAAGAGGCAAGACTTCTCCCAAACCCAAACAGATCAAAGCAGGACAGCCACTGCATCTGAATGCATGACTTTTATATGGAGATAATAATAAGCAAATAATTAGAATTTTAATCCAGATTTTAATTTTTCCAGTGTTGTGCCTTGGTTAATAAGCTGTGTTGTAAGGTATGTACTGAAACTGTATAGTATTTAATTTCAACTTTTATAGACTAAAAATGTCTGTAATATTCTATTCAAATTATTTTTAAAAAGTCAACCAGAAAGTGAAAAACTTTTGAAAGATTTTTTTGTTTTCTTTCTGGAGTAGTCAATATTTGTCAGGATCTCTGTACACATGGATTCAATATGTACCCCTCTGTTTTTTTCAAACACTAAAGCAGTAGGTGATTTGGCGAGTAGCAAGACAGTATTAACCAGAAGAGGAAGCTTTTCCCAAGCTGTCCTAACAATGGTACAGTTTTCTTCAACTCACAATAAAATATTTACTTCTTGAATGAATGTAAATAAATTTCCTAACACAGGGTAAAGGGTTTCATAACATGTTCATTTCAGAATATATTAGCTCACTCTTTTTTATTAAAAAATGATTTATCTTTCAAGATAAAGTGTTTTTAGGCACTACAAAAGGAACAAGTTTTACCTTGAATAAGATAGAAGCATAACTCTGAAGTGCAATGAAATGTACTGTAAATACAAGTTATGCCCTCTATAATATATGAGAAAACCTGTTTATAACTGGACCGGGACACATTCTTTAGCTTACAAATCTACTTGGATCCTACTGTGCCTGAAGGATATTTAATGGTAAATGGAGAAAGAATGGATTTTCATAATTAGCAGTGAATTTCACCCTGCTGACTTAGAAGAATAGCACACCAATGCAAATGAAATAGAACAGGAATTACTGCAAAAGGAAATCCTGTTTATTTGAACTTTCACTGCTCTAATACTGTGGTTTCATGTTAAAAATTTGCCTTTTGTATCCTGTTCAGCAGAAGCCAAGAACTCTCAACGCTGCTTCTTGATGGCAGTCAGAACTTCACCAGGGAACTCATCACTATTGCATGGAGTATGTTGCTGAAACATATGTACATCTGAAGGAACAAACCAGAAAAAAGTATCATGTGTTTTATGAAAGCCACATCTCTTATCTATAGCTCCTTTCACTTTTAGGATTTAAAGGAGAAAATAGGATGGTGTTTCATCTTGTACTAGTTAGTTTGTTGTGTACATAGGTTCTGAATGTGGAAATAAAGCATGAGAAAGTACATTGTGTTTCAGTCAGTTCTAGGACAGCAACCACTTTTTGTGGGAACTCTGGCTTGAGTAGAATATTACAAAATCTGAAGGCTAATTTTTTTCCCAAATCATTCACATAACACTGATGTAACAACATATATCGCTGAGTAGGTCATTATATAAATAGTGTAGGATTAGTATGCCTGAGCAGTATTTATATGACTAGGACATTAAAGGAGTGGTTCTGATCCCAAGACACAGATGTGTAGCACTTTTTGAGGTGGCATAAAGTTTCTGTTGCTCCAGAAAAGCACAGATCTTCTGCGTCTCATCTGCCAGCCCCATGTGAGTGACTGGACATCCTAGGGCACTTACATGGTATGTGTTGTCAATGCATGGGCAGCTGAATTGCATCCTGAACTAACCAGCACTTACCCATCTAATCCAATTTAGTCATGTAAGTTCCATTATAGATAAAAAGACTATAAAAGAAAGAGGAGGTCAGCTACAGAGAATGATTTCTTAATCATGAAATCAGAAAATATGAGCTGTCCTTTGGAAACCCCTCTTTCTCTCCACTAGTACAAAGGAAGATGACGACTTGGATCCATCCCCCAGGTGTCTAGGGAGATGAAGCTTACTGCAAGACATCTTTTGCAATCCTCTATTAGGAAGTACTTTATCTGAATTCAGTTCCAAGTCACAAGAATAAGCCTTGCTGTTTCTTAAAAAACCTTGTAGCCCTTTTCTTTATATCAGTGAATATTAATGGAAAACTGTGCTTCATATTATGGTGGAAGTAATTACATAAACAACTCCCTCACCCCCAGTCTCACCACAAGCTTTCTCTCCTGAAGCAGTAGATATTTTATTAATTCACAATTATGATTGTACTACAATTAAAAAAAAAAAGACACCGTTGCACTTACAAAACTTGGTAATTCTGCTTTGTAGAAACAAATATATTTCTTCAGCATCTTTCTGTGCTTGCCAGGCTGACCTTAGCCCTTTCTTATTTTGTAATCAATACCAAGAATAGATTTAATATTTGGTTTCAAATTTCCTTAATATTTTTCTGCTTACATCAAGTCTGGTTGATCCAATTGTACCTTTAATTTGATACAGAGTTTATTAGCTAACACAATACCCATGGGATGCAAGAAAGCCCCAGGTTTTCAATATTTTATGCAAATGTGTAACTTTTATGGTATGGACTGTTTGGAGTTAGTGTACAAAATTACTTTATTTGCTGGTAAGAGAGCAACTACTTTTGCCCGGCTGATAAATTAATTTGTTTTGACACACCACAGTGTTAAATATTAACTAAAAAGGCAATTAAAACAAGTGAAAACAGTTGATATATGAAATGTCTATTCATGTCCTGAGCCTGAAAAGTGATAAAACTATAGATTCAGAATGCATAATTTTATCTGTGTTTAAAAATAAGTTAAGTCATAAGCACATGGTCTCTTAGATGAATGCTGTTAGAAGAAAAATAGTGGTTTGTTTCACCTGACAGGAGAAGGGGGTAGAGGAAGGGAAAGTGCAAAAAAGGCATGAAATAAAGGTGTTGGGAGAGTTTGCTAGTTCACAGGCATAACTGCATGAATCATAACCTCATGCCGGCTCGGGAGTGAGGGCAACAGGTTAGATTCCAAAGGAGAGTGGATGTTAGTATGGTAAAAAGACGAAAGAGATAAAACTTGAATTTCACATAAAATTGCATAGCATCTCACAGTTCATTCAAGTAGTGTGAAGAATCACAAGATGACACGAAATCAAACCAAGGTCATTTGAGAAAGATTATTTTAGTTAGTGTGGTATATAAAAAAAATACAAGGGTGTAAGAATATGCCAAAGAGAAGGAAATGACCCATTCAAGGATTACAATGGCAAAATGCTTAACAACCATGTGCATATTTTATGATGCTTCAAAGAGCTCTTCACAGAATGATATTTGTTCTTTACATGGCTGCATATCTGTTACTCTCATTACATTAAGACTCATGGAGTTACAGGTGCCCAGATACAGTTGTTATGTAGAAAAGGCTCTAATTTCTTAAATCCATGGAATGATAAATTGGTTATGAATTCTTAAAAAGGTGATTCTTCAAAAAATGTAATTACAGAGCTGCCTTGGGAAACGACTATACATTTTCACTCAGATATACTCTACTTTTGTGTTAGTTGAAAAACATTCTGTTGTTTCCAAGTTTTCACAAAATAACTGCCAAGCTGAATGATGCCACCTCTGAAGTGGCATCTGAAACACTCTTAGTCCCTGTGTTTGGAGAGAGAAGGGGGGGAATCTGGCTCTCTCCTGATGGAAATGTTAGGGGAGGAGTAGCGTTAGGAGTAAGTTACTAGTAGAGATACGGAAAAAAACCCAGTGCAGAAAAGTTACTCGAAATCTTTTCCCCATATTTACATCAGTGTATAGCTTTGTATATTTATTAGTATACTGGTAGTCTCCATGGCATGCACTAGCTGGCATAAGGCCAATATCAGATGAGTTTGTTCTACTTAAGCAAGAATTGGTGGCTATCATCATGTGTACACTATTTCTCCTTGTATGATTATTTAGATTGGGGTGTGCCTCTCCTGGAGAAAGAAGAACTCAGCTGGGGCCATCAAGACAGACAGATGGAGCACTTACTTTCCACTTAACGTTATTACTTTAATATTTCTGGAAGTTCAGGTAGTCACTACTGAACTGGTTGCATATGTGTAATATTAACAATTGTTTCATCATAAATAAATAAGTCCGTTTTCATAGGAGAAGTGTTTGGGGTGTGCCTCTCCTGGAGAAAGAAGAACTCAGCTGGGGCCATCAAGACAGACAGATGGAGCACTTACTTTCCACTTAACGTTATTACTTTAATATTTCTGGAAGTTCAGGTAGTCACTACTGAACTGGTTGCATATGTGTAATATTAACAATTGTTTCATCATAAATAAATAAGTCCGTTTTCATAGGAGAAGTGTTTCTGCTGATACATT
>NW_009231286.1:0-16572 GCF_000690835.1 Fulmarus glacialis | reverse complement strand
CAGGAATGGCAATTACATGATTATAATACATATACCTTAACTCAGTACTGTTGTATCCCCGTACAAGAATGATCTCATTCTTAGTTTGCAAGATAGTTCATTTTTCAAAAGAATATGTATAATTAGGAAGGCAAATAACCAAAGTAAAAAAGACTATTTATAAGCTGAAAAGAAGAAAAGCTGTAACAGAATGAGTTAGCTAAACAATCAGAAAACAGACAAGGTAGTCAGAGAGAAGATGGGCATTTCAGAGAATCTTAGTCTGTTCTTTGTATGATCGGCAGAAGGTAACCTTGATTCTGTTCTCATTTCTGTCTTTCTTAATTTCTGTTAATTACATTGATATAATTGTTGTTAGTAATGACTTAAAGACACTAAAAAGAAGAGGAAAAGGTATTCCAGAAAAATGGGTTTCATTGTGGAGAACTCAGAAAGATCACCAGTTTGCAGCCAAAAGAGAAAATTTGATTTTTTTTTCCAGTATTCAGCAATTGTTTCTAGATTTGATTCTTACAGAATCTTGCAAATTCCACTCCTTTTAACAAATGGAGCATGGAGCATCTTTTTAAACAAAAGAATGAAGTATAATGTAGAGGTACCCAGTGTATCTGGTGTAGTAGCACAGAGCAATTTAGCAGAGATAGTATGGGAAGTGGAAAGTGAAAATTCGACACTGCTTTTACAGCTAGACTATCGTGTGTTGGTTCTCTCTTCTCACAAAATGTGGGAAACCTTTGGACCGCAGCAACCAGAAATGGCATTTTAACTTATGTTTCTACAGAGCTGAAGAAGAAGAAAAGAAGCAGTTTTTCTTAAAACTGCATTTTGTATGACATTAGGAATAATTAGATCTGGGTACTAAGTGAAATGAACATGTGTCTAGACATGGGTTTGAAGCAGCTCCTGTCTTCTGTGATACAAGATGTATTATGCATTGGGGAGTGCTAAAGGTAGAAAGAAAAGAAGGGGATGCAGTACTTGCCATCTTCCTGCAGACCTGTCCATGAACACAGAGATACCAAGTTTGCAAATCCCACTAGGGTTTTTAAGATGTAAGTGGGATCTGAGGTTCTAATTTCTGGATTGCTTAAAGTGGCAGTTAGGTTCTGCAGTGTGACAGATGATGCTGGGCTTAAAAAACAGTTATAAAGAAACTCCTCTAAAACAGAGAGGAATGGAAAGGGTAGAATTGAAATAGACTAAAAAAACCTGGCCAGGCTGCCTTGACTGTGAGAATACAACACTGGTTTTTAAGCTGTGAGATAGTGTGAATGATGCTATTAAAATCAGTGAAAGAATAAAGTGCAGAGTAAATTGTAAATCTTTAAATGTAAATTTTTAAATGGAAATTTATGGTTTGACAAGGGGAATTTTATAGTTTCATTATCCTGGAAGCACCCTTGAGCCTAGGCAATTCCTAGGTGTTCTGTGATTGCGGTAGAAGCAGCTGTACCCTCTTTAAAACTGTCCACTTCTCAATAACAACATGCATATTCTTACTGCCCTTTTGCACAAAGGTTGCTTCTCAGTGTGTCATAAAAGCTACATAAATTCTTACCCGATGTGCATTTTCTAAAGCTCAGGGCATTTCTGTATTTTGCTCCTAGAATCTCTTCAGGCTGTCAAAAAACCCCACTCAGTTGACACTGAGTGTTCCTCCAGAAACTGGTTTGACACCCTGATATTAATGACGTGGCTGCAGCAAGGATGAAATGTGATGTTTTAGGTGGACTAGTGTCAAATAGAAAGTCAAGCCTACTGCAAATTGATGGAACCCTCCAAACAGCAAGTAGATAGTCTTCTGGAGTGTCCTTTGAAGTGCAGGAACTTACAGGGTTACTCTTCCACAGTCCTAGAGGGATTGCTTTAGACCTGCCCATGCAAGCACTAAAGCTCGTAAATAATCTAGACCTACGGCAAATTTGTTTTCAAGCCTTGCCTTAAGACTGTTCTACAGCCATGTAGATCCAACCAGTTAGAGATGGAGTTACAGCTACATGACTCCAGGATTCTGGTGCTACAATTATATTCTGAATATCAGAAAACAAAGATCATTTTCCCATATGTTCTTAGTTGTAACACTGATATTGAGGACAAAATACTTCTGTTGAGGGTAATACAGATAAGATTGGATTGTATTTTGTGAACTTCATGTTTTATACAATGGTATTTACAAGGTTTGATTTGAAAGCTAAAACTGATTTGACTTGAGTGAATGTTCCTTAAATTTTTTTCTGATGTAAAGTAGCACTTCTAGAATGGAGTGTCAGGGGATAGCGGTATAATCATCTTTCAGGTAATCTGGCTTATATTCTTGGATCTGTTACTGATTATTGTTCACAGAATGGTGGAGGACAAGCCCCAATTAATCCACTTTGCCTCAGTTACCCATTTATAAAATGAAGGCAATGATGCTGCTCTAGATTTTCAGATTGATAATGGTATATCAGAGTGAAGTTTAAAACAAAAAAATCTCAATACACCAGTTTATACTAGATGAGAATCTGACCTTGACTGACTGAAAATATTCAAGTGACAAATGGAAGGAATAAAAGTGAAGATAGTCTTCAAATTAATTCTCACCCTTTCTCGGATACCTTTCAGTAGGAAATAATAGGAAAAAAAGTTATGATTTGCCATCCCAGCTTGGATTAATATGATGATATTAGTTTTCCTTTTTTATACAAATAGTTTGAAAAGGACTATCATTTTGAGTAATTTTCCAGTGTAAATGAAAGAAAAGGGTCATGGTTCATAGATACATATTAATTTTGTTAACAGAAAGCAATTTACTTTTCCTTAATTAAACTTAAGCACAGCAGTCGTTGTTTTAAATTGATAAAGGGATTACAAAATTATCTTTTCAGGTTTGTATTTGTGTTTGAATAAAAATGGCTTCTGCCTGAACTCAAGTTATATTAAAGAATTCTAAAGAGAAATGCTCTTCAAAAAATTAAAGTAATCTTTATGTTTCTTCATTAAGTGGTAGAGTTCCCTTTCAGTCCTAAATTATAAGGTTTGTGTGTTTACTGGAAAACTAAGTTGAAATATGTAGGTAGAGCCTGTCACTCAAATTACAAAGTCCATTAATTAAATACATAGCTACTTTTTGTGACTATGTATTCACCAATATTAAAAAAAATCTCTATCCTAAGAGCCAGACACTCTGACTTTGTGGTGAGACTAAATCTCACAAACTTCAGTGGAAGAAATTTTAGTAAGAGCAGAAATGTCCATTTGAGATACCTCTCTCTATCCATTGACTACTGAATAATATGAGCAGGCTATAATGTGCTGAGATTTTTTCTGACCCTACATATGGTATGTGTCCTTCAGGACAGGGTAATGGTATTCAGTGACTCTGAAAATAAAACTCTGTTGTATATCCCAAACAAAATACCAAACATATCACACGACATATAAGTTGAAAGCTGAAGCTTATTGTAGCTGACTTTTGCTATGATTTATCTGTTTCGAGTATCATAGCTGCATGCAAGAGTTGCATGATAATGAGCAGGAGTGCTTAGTTTGAAAGCATAAGGCAAACGAGCAGGGAATGGCTTGAAATTGAGATGGATGGATAACCACCTAAAATAGAATTAAGAGGATGTTGAGAGCTAAAAGGTACAAAAAAAAAAAAAGGAAAAAAAAAGAAAAGAAGAAAAAAAAAAGGCTTGATCAGAAAGAGAAACACATTTAGAAGACAGGATAATGAGAACAGGATTAAAGTGAGATCTGACAAAAGCTGTGCTCAATCACATAAGGCTATTTATCATAGAATCATAGTATCGTAGAATGGTTTGTGTTGGAAAGGACCTTAAAGATCATGTAGTTCCAACCCCCCTGCCATGGGCAGGGACACCTTCCACTAGACCAGGTTGCTCAAAACCCCATCCAACCTGGCCTTGAACACTTCCAGGAATGGGCCATCCACAACTTCTCAGGGCAATGTGTTCCAGTGCCTCACCACCCTCATAGTGAAGAACTTCTTCCTTTTATCTAATGTAAATCTACCCTCTTTCAGTTTAAAGCCATTATCCCTTGTCCTATCAAAACAAGTCTTATTTAAAACAAGTCCTATTTAAAACAAGTACTAAGCATGTCTTTTAGCTATTAAATGATATAAGGACAGAACATAGCCAAGGATGAGTGAGGCGTCAGTTCAGGAAGGATGAAATTTTATTTAACTGTCATGTACAGAGGGGTGCCAAAAAGGAATGTTTTGCCTTAAGTTTTCAACAAGGACAGGTATGCTGAGCAAAGTGGGTAAGCCAGAATGGCTTGAGGTGATGCCTGTATAAGGATACTACCAGCAGAACAGGAGGAACCAGCAAAACCAAAATTTGGAAGGACCAGGTAATTCCTACTTTAGGCTTTGGAAAGAAGTTGTTGTGGTTTAACCCTAGCCACCAGCTAAACACCACTCAGCTGCTCGCTCACCCCCCGCCTCCGGTAGGATGGGGGAGAGAATCGGGAGGGCACAAGTAGGAAAACTCATGGGTTGAGATAAAAACTGTTTAATAATTGAAATAAAACAAAGTAGAACAGTAATAATAACAATGATAGCAACAACAATAATAAAATATACAAAGCAGGTGATGCACAATGCAACTGCTCACCGCCTGCTGACTGGCACCTCAGCCCATCCTGAGATGCGAGAGCCCCCCCTACCCCTAGTTTTTATACTGAGAATGACGTCACATGGTATGGAATACCCCATTGGCCAGCTGGGTCAACTGCCCCAGCTGTGCTCCCCCCTCAGCTTCCGGTGCACCTGGTAGAGCATGGGAGGCTGAAAAGTCCCTGATGCAAGCACCACTCAGCAACAACCAAAACATCAATGGGCCATCAACGTTCCTTTCATACGAAACACAAAACACAGCAACCCCCAGCCACCAGAAAGAAAGTTAACTCTATCCCAGCTGAAACCAGGACAGAAGCGGTTAAAGAAATTGCATTTCCAGTAGCATTTCCAATGAAATCTAGAATAATACATAGTAAGAATAGGAAAAAGAATTCTCAAACTTGGCAAAGAAAGAAAGAGTGATTGATTTTATTACTTACTCATTAATCTGATCTTAAGATCAAAGAAAAAAAAGGCAGAAGATACAGAAGATATGTGAGCAGAAAGAAAATGAAATAGTCGTTGTGTGATTTCCTTAATAACATAACTTTTTTGGCAAAACAACAGCAGTAGCTTGAATTTCTCTCTTCCTCCTTAAAAGATTTAATAAATTGTCACTAATGACATTTTTACCTATATTGTCAAAGAAAGGAAATTAATAAAAGTTATGTAAAGTGATATGGAACTGAATAAAGGATAAAACTAGACTGAATTGTGCTGCAATGGTGTCAAGGTGTCGTGGGGGCCGGTGGCTCTCTGGGGCCCAGGGACCAGGAGTGGTAGGGGCTCCCCCTGGGAGGGCTGAAATGGAGTCCTAGGCTGTGGGCAGGGAGGGGGGAGCCCCAGAGGGGCAGGTACAGTCCGGTCTGGTGGTGCCCAGGTCTGGTAGGCTTTGAGAAATTGAAAATACCTGTCTGGAGGGTGATTATTAGAATTTCTCCAAGGCAGAGTTTCAGTATGAAATTCAAAGAGCTTAACTGGCTTTGCCTTTCAAAATGATGACTACGATTGCCGTTTATAAACACATCATGGATAAAAACAGAAGATACACCTGACCTGGTTTTGGCATAGACTTCTAATATTCAGAAATACAGGTAGGTGGAAAACAAAAGATTGTAAATTGGTAGATTTTGGAGCAGCCTCCAAATACTGCTCCAGTAGAAGTACAAGAGAAGAAATCCAGCCAATGTTAAGATGCACTAAATGAACTTCTGAACTAGGTCAGTGATAAAGGAGGTTTAGAAACCATGTTTGCAACCTGCAAAGCATGGAATAGATGTTGAAGAGGTCTTTTTGTGGTGCTCAGAGTATATAAAAACCTACATTTAGAAAATGCTAGTAAATAGAGAGGCATGAAACAAAAGGTTTTAAGTGTTGTAGCTTTAGCACCTAACTCTGGGAGAGAAGTGGACAGCCTCGGGAGTGTAATTCACAAGCCTGACCTTAGATGCCTTAAGTTTCTTTTGAACTAAATGGAAACTAGAAGGTTTCTGGTGCTGGAGTGACAATATCATGGTAAGGTTTGGGATATCTATGACAGGTGGTTGGAAATATCAGAGAGAAGGATATGTTTGAAATTCTTTGGCCCAAGGGAATTCAGAGCTGCGCTTGGGATGTGTCTATCGCTTTGTCATGGCAGAAAAACTTCTCTGGGAAGTAGGAAGAGACCTTCTAAGTGCTTCTCAACCTGCGATTTTGAACTGGCAGCTTTTCCGTGTCATCAGATGTTTTGCCACCTGTCCATCACTGCTGTGTTCTGCAACTAAACTTGATTTGATATGAGTGATTTAGTTTGCATGTTCTTAGGAAATGAAGCTCTTTTGCTGACATGTCTGGTGTGTCTTTTTTATCTCAGGGTCTATAGGTGAGAATTAAGCCCCTCAATGACTAGGATAGTAAATATATCAGCAAAGCTATTGGTCATACATAACAACATTTCTCAAACCATCCAGGGAGGTCTCTTTAGAATTAGGCTCCTGATTACATCTCAAATGCAATGTACTATCTGAAAACTTTGCTGTCTGTCTGTCTGTTGGGGCATTTGACATTTCAGTGCAACTTTGCTGGTTTACCTAGAATCCATGCTCTGTTCATTGATTTAATCTTTAATACTTTAACTTAAAGATTCTAAAGGGAGTGAGGAAACACGTGTTTCTATTAAATGAAAATCCATCTGTAAAAGACAAAAGCGTACTTGCACTGTTTCACGTTGATGAGTGTTTATTTATTTATACAGACTGGGATTAGTTCATCAATAATGGTATGATTTGCAGTTTTGGTTTAATATTGTAGTTTAATGGGTGTGGCAGCTAACAGCTTGAAGTAAACTCTAGATCAAAGAGTAAAAGCTGATTCTGCTGGAGTAAATGGGTCTGTGCTCTGCAACATTGTTTTTGACTGTGCAAGAGAGGACCTGGTGCACACCTTCCTCTAAGCTGCAATAGCTTGCCTTGTTTTCCTCCATCTGTTACGTTCAATTCCAACTCTGCTTTTGTATCATACTAGGAAGAAAAATATAAACCATTTTCTAAATTGTATTGCAACAGCATATATGGACTGTCTTTCATTTTATGATCAAAGCAAAGAAAGAGAACTTTGATTTTGGTTAGATGAAAAATGTTTAGGTTTTTTTTCTGCTTGAGAAAATCTTTGAAGCCTTTTCTGAAAGCCATATGCTTATTCGCATTCAGGCTGTCATCATTCAGTAGAAAAAAAAAAATCACATTTATTGTCCAGGTCTTTTGTATGTGCTATTCTTATTCATATGTGCTTCACTATTTTACTGGTGACTTTTACCATCAGCTAGGAAAATTATTTATATGCTACTCACTTACACAACCTTCTTTAGGAAATGTATGTATCTTATCTCTAAAGGCTAGAACAAAGTTCTGAAATAGCTGATAGACTCATTACAGTAACCTACTCTAAAGAACTAGCTGTGAAATGCAAGGTTAGAAATATTAGTTACATCATTACAACATTTCTCTATTTCTATAGGTCAACCTCGTACTCCATCCTTTTATACTATCTACAAGAGTCAGGAAACCATGTTAGAATTCTATACTATGGGTAAACTGGATTTACACCAAAAAAATCTTTTGTTTCTCCTATTACTGTCATAATTTTAAAAATGTTTCCTCTTTTTGGTAGCAGGCTAAGTGACTTAATGAGGATTCAGAAGAAAGGGGATCTCAGATAGAGAAAAATTGCCTACTAACAGTGTCGCAAAATATTATGTTAAGTACAGCTAACTCAGTCCACATATTTTTTCATGTTATTAAGGGAGACACATGGAAAATTTTGGAGGTGAAAGCCCAATGAGTGAATGGCAAAACCTTTGAAAAACACCACTAGTTTACTAGAGCTCAAAAGCAAGTGGAAAAAAAAAGTCAGAAAAAGGGGGTCTTTTTACATTTCCATTATCGTAAAAAAAAACCCCAGTTTAAAGAGTACCTGCAGGCTTGTTATACATGTAGTTGCCATAAGCATGCCTTAAAGTTAGGACAAGTAGTTAAATACTTGTAAATCTCCCCAAAACTGATAATGCATTTCACTGAATAAGTATTTTGATTTGTCCGTGAGTTTTACCTATGGAGAAAAATATCCTGAGATTTGTGTGGACCGGTGAGATTGAAAGGACTAACAAAGTTTGTGGAGTCATTTCAGCATTTATGAGTTGGAGGAACCAGCTTGTTAATAACGTTTATGAGAGATACTGAAGCAGGGAAGTGGTGAGTACCAATTATGACAGAGAGTATGTTACAGTAAGTTCTGAAATTAGAAATATAGGGAGGGACTCAGGGAAGAATGATAAATGTGGCTGGCTGCAAAGGGAGTTAACTGGAGAAAATTGAACAGAAAACAGAAATATATTTTAGACACAGTTTTAAGTCCTTAAATAGTGTAAATTGTCATACATACACTGATGTTGATTTACCAAGTTACCTTAAGTCACAGTGTTTTAGTGTCTGCTGAAGAATGTATTACTGATGCAGTTTCTGGTGTTAACATTTATTGACAATGGTTATGATATTCCGTGCACTTATATTCTGAACTTATAAAACCAGAACAAATCATTGAATAAAAAGAAAATTGTTGAAAAGAGTTACTTTTGCTGTAATTAAGACAAGCTTTTAAAGAGTTACTGGAAAGAAAGCAATGGTGAGTATGGTAGAATTTGTTTAGAAAAAATCATTTTATTATATGGCCAAAGACAGAGGTAGGGCTTTTTGGCTTGACATTCAAAAAACTTACTGCATCACATACTTTCTAAACAGCTTGGCTTTTCTTATACTAAAAATTGTTCATATTAATCTACTACTCAAACCAGAAATTAGGGATAAGGGAATTAAATTCCTGAGGTGATTTTAAGTGTCTTTGTACTACATATTCTTTCTTTGGAAACAAGTAACTCAAGTAGCCAGCTTGATGGTGTTGTATATGTTCCTTATGAGCAGTACTGTTCTAATTCAGGATCATTATCACAAAGAAATATGCCCAACAACAATTGCCAGAGAAAATTTTTTCCCACCTGTGCTCCAAGAACAAAAAGCAAAGTTTCTTTAGACCTCTTCTTACAGTTAATTACAACATAGAAATAAGAAGAAAAAGGCTGGCTAACCCAAAATTCTGTCTCAGACAGTATGGATAAGAGATGTGATTTAGAAGAGCACATGGGTCTGGTTTCTCTTTGTGGTTCCTTCTATTCCAGCTCCTCCAGCATCCATAATTGTTGTATTACGAAGGACAGTGGGCACATCCCTTCCCAGCCTTTTAGTTTTTCCTTATGGACCATTTCTCATTAATTTCTCTATTTTGCTTTTGAAACTGCTGAGACTCTCTGGGCTGTCAGATTTCACTATGCATTGTGGCAATAAGGTGGAGAAATTTAATACCCTCTGTGCAGCCTCCCCCACCCCAAACCTAAAGCCTATTTTATTTTCTTGGTTTTAAACTGATCTCATACTAGTTTCCTTGATTGTCCCTCATCTTAGTATTGTTAAAGGATGTTGGGAGCAGTGGTTGCCTCCAGCAACTCTTAGCCACTGGAGCGGGGGTCCTCAAGACCAGGGTCCTGAAGACCCATGGTCTTTGTCCAGGCTGAGGGATGCAGATGCTGCTTTCCCATTTGCAGTTGAGCATCTACCCCAAAGACACATACACGTGCACAGAGGACACTGGCATGGCCGCTCACACAGACTGCCACAAAGTGCTTCTTCCAACAGCACCTATATATAGGACCAACACAAAACATAAGCACAGACAGCCAAGTCCCTGTCCTCCATGCTGGGAGAGGTAGCAGGTCACTAGCGCAGGCACACACAGAACGTTCTCTAGATTCCCAAGCACATGCACATTCTTGGATACCCTCAGTACCAGCACAGTCCCTCCATCTGCCCAGTACCCCTGCCCGGATCCCAGGCCCTGTGGGCCTCCTGTTCACTGGCCGGTCCATCTTGGTGCTCTCTAGCAAACACACAGTGCACACACACTCATCCCACAGGCATCCCATGCTCACGGGTCCCTTCAAATACTCTCCGCCCACTTGATATCCCTGCCTGGACCCAAGACCTCTTCCTTGCTGCCTAGCCCAGCTTGAGGTTTGCTAGCAAAGGACACATACACCCCTCCCCCCTCGCCCATCTCCCAGTTTGGGGAAGATACAGACACTCACCCTGCAGCAGCCTGCACCAGGCACATGGGTTGTGACCTGCGGTCCTGCTCCAGCCACTCATGCCAGTGCCTCCTAGTAGTTTTTTTTTGGGCCACATCCTGTCCCTGCCGCAGTGGCTGGGGCCAAAACCCCTACCTCCTCCAGTAGCTGGCACTGGTGTACATCAGACCTGCTTACACTGTTGGTCTTACCCTAATAGCTGGCATCTAGTCCACTCTACCAGTAGCTGGCACTTAGTCTTTGCAGCACACGTACACATGGGATAGAGTGAGATTACTCAGAAAGATACTTTAGAAAGGATTTAATAAGAAGGCAGGACAGTCGGCAGTGGTCAGGCACAGGGCTCAGTCAGACAAGCATTTTACAGGCAACTGTACCCTTTTCCTTCTATTCCCCACTTTGTTCCTCCCAGTTTCCTTCCCCTGCACATTCCTTCATCAGTTTGCATAGTTCCACCGACGCCCCTCCAACAACCCTCAGGTTTACATCCTTATCAGTTACAAAGCCCTGGTTTACCTGCAGTTTCTTGATAACCCACCAAAATTAGTGTGACTGACAAGGCTTGTTACTTGTCTTTGTCTCCATTAATTTTGGCTATCATGTTTGTGTGTCTGTGTATTTTGTCCCTTTTCCTTAGTATCCCATCTGACAAGGTCCTTGATCAGATAATCTTACTGAAATAAACATTCCCACATTTCACATACCCTTATCAATTCGTGTGACTGACCGGGTTTGGTTCTTACTACTGCCTCTCTTATCATTTGTCAGCCAGGTTTGTGTCTTTGTATGTTCTTGTTTATGGCTTCCTCCTTTTCTTGTTATCCGCTTTTGCACTGAACCGGCCCTTGATCAGATACCTTGAAAGAGCAGACACGTTCTCCTTCCACATACCCTTACAAGTATGACAAGATTTGGAGAACAGCTATTTCTCGTTCCATTTATTCATTATCTTCCTGAGTTTGTAAACCTTGATCACATGCCCTCTGTGCATCCTCCTCTCAAATTACCAAACAGCCTTTTGGTCTCTGATTGAAAAGCAGCTGCCCTATCCCTTTGCTCATTTTTTTTGCTTTTCTCTGTATCTTTTCTCTAAACCTGATAACTTAGGAGTAGAAAATCTAAACCTATGTCATTTCTGGTCACTCTTTTTCTCTTCTTGTCACTTTCCATCAGGTATGGGAGGAGAAGGAAGGACAAGTAAGCATACTATAGTTACTAACCCAATATTTTTGTCCATAGGACTTGACAAGAGTTTCATATGTCTTCTGTTCTCTTGCAGAACCATGAAGTACAAATTAGTCTAAGGCAATGCTTCCAGTTTTATTGCAGCTTAGTCAAACCAGATTTCTGCAACCTTCTAGCTGTCTTCCCAAATTTCTGTTTCGTCTCTTTTTCTCTCTCCTAGGTCTGTTGCTGATTCTTCCTTAGTCCTCCTTAGTACTGCTGTTTCCTTGCTCTACCTGCAGAGCTCTAAATTCTGTGCCACTGCCTCTTTTTACCTGTGCTTCTTACACTCTTCCTCTCCTTGACTGCTCTCCTTGATAACCCAAGCCAAGAGTCCCAGCAAAGTTTACTGGGTGAACCCCAAACTTCTCTGTGCCTTTCCTCGCTTTTAACAATGGGCACCTAGATTTGTCTCTGGACAGGAGGTATTTAGTGAAAGCACAAAAGCCACACAATATGTTAACTGTAGATTGAAAAAGCCTTAATTTGCTCTAGTATTCTTGAAAATGCTGGCATGAAACACCATGTGCCTGATACCTTCTGTCAGTAATCTAACCTTAGCAAATCATTTATAACAAAATATTTCACTCAAAAAAAAAAAAAACCCAAACAAACAACAAACTACTGGAAGAATTAAGATTTAGCAGGGACAACAACAAACACAAAAAGGAGTTAATTTGGTACAGATTCTGGTAGGATTAAGAATGGAAAAACATTTCTATTTTCTACTACTGTAAGTGGATGATTTATGGAGCAGATTTTTGTAAGACTGAATACACATAAAACATAAAGGCTGCCAGTAGAACAAGCAGACCTTTAAGCTGAAATATCTGTCAGTCATGCCTCTAAACAAACAGACAAATGAGCTAAAATATGCCATGTCCCAGTTCACAAGAGGAGCTCAAACAAACAGGATGTTTTCTCAGTTTTGTAAACAAATCTGCATAGCTGATACTTGATTTTATGAAAAGGTATATGCTATGAGTGCCTGGGATTTGGTCACAGAAGATGGACAGGAAAATATAGCAAAGAAAAATAGCTACATGCTGCCTGGGAATGAGACGAATACTTCAATATATATGAAAAAAACAGAAAGTATGGAAATTTAGAACAGTTGTCAGAGAAAAAAGAATGGCCTATTGAAGAAAATGTCTGCATAGAAGAGAATGACTTACATTCATTATCACTAGGAATTCAAACAATCCTGAAATTGTGACTGAAGCAGGTTAAAGAGAAGGACGTGGTTTTGGAACTTATCCAGGTACATCAGATTCCTTGCTGCTATAAATATTTTGGAAAAGATTTAAGAATGTATACTTCAAGATGTAAACATTTTCTGAAGTCAAATGGTGCCTTTATGATTGTAAAGCTGATAGTACCAATAATCAGCACAACTCAAAGAGCAGCCTTGTTGGGTGTTAAGTCGTCTTTATCAGACCTCTCATTGAGAAGTTGCCTTCATGTCTTTCAGAAAAACTGGCAGAATTTTGCTAAGATATATACAAAATGTCAATTTTAAAAACTCCTTTCCAAAGACCAGAAACATGGGTAAGACTGTGTGTATGTAGATTATACTGAATATGATATTTTTCAAAACATGATCTCAAACTACAAGATAAAATGGAAGACCTGAGAAAGATGGTTTATTAAGTTGTTATGGAGAAAGCAGTACTTGAATGGATCAGCAAGAATGGAAGGGATCTTGATATTCTGCTAAGATTAAAAAAAACCCTTATAAATGTCACTGTGCATGTAACACAAGTTCTTTATTAAAGATATCCATGAATAACTAATAGACTTAGAAAAATTCACCAAAGTAGGATGGACTGTGTCACTATATGAACCCCTTAGATTTTAATGACATTTTCTTCTGCATTGTATAATTGCCACCAACTTATTTACAGTTATTGATAAACAAAGTGCTGTATACTTTTTCTGGAAAAAATGTATATATGTAAATGAAAATGTATATAAATATAGAAAAGGAATAATCTTTCAGAATAAAGTAACTTATCGAGGCAGTTTTCAAGAGATGACACCAAAAAGGAGAAGGTAGATTTAACACCAATATAACATTTTTGGCTATGAGATGTATTAAGGAAAGGAATACTCTAACTAGGGTATTGGTGATGGTTTATCATTTGATGTTTTTCAGTATTTTTTTCAGAGAACAAAATATGAAGAAGTAGCCCTATACCAACCAGGAGTCACACCTACAAGACCAATCTTCCTGAGTATCTAATTATAATATTCACCGACACCAAAGGCATGATGATGCTCTCCAAATCCTAAGAATTGAACAGCCACAGGAAAGCATGGCATTGTCAAATATTTGGGCAACTTTTCAAGAGCAATATAGTCCTCTGGTGAAAACGTAAGAAGTCATAATTACACTAGGATGTCTGTAATTGGTATTACCTGAAAAATTTCTAATGTATTTTAAGACTTTACTTTTGAATCCCCTCCACGAAGTCTAATTAACATAGCTTATTCTCAAATTACATTTTTAATTCTCAAAGCTAAGAAAATAAAGAGATAGTTTACAAATGAATAATTTTATATCTATAACTTATAAGGAATTGATTTTGAAACACGCAGTAATCAAAAATACTTCCTATTAAATTCTTGCAATCTAAGTTTCTTTTTCATCATTTAAGATGAATATTCACTGTTTAAGTTTTGTAATTATGTAACTGTAATTCTGTTTTAAATAAATAAAAAATGTACAAGTAAGAAGAATATAAAAAGTTTAGTTGCTTTTGATAGTATTTTCAAAATACTTTGCCACAGTTCACAAAATGTCAATAAGTCGTTGGTTTGAACTAGATTTTCTTCCTTCTATCAGAGGTTATAACCTGAAAAATCTTTCATGGACAGATAATAAATTGATCTTAAAGGTAATTTTACCTGCATAGTGACTTTAAGATTATTAATCTACTGTTATATTTAAAATAAACACATTTAAAATAGTTAAGCAGCTTTGGCTTTGCTAGCTTCCAATAAAGTGAAAAAAGCATAAAGCTAAGGGCAACATAAGCTTTTGTGACATAGTGTATTGACTTTAAAATTATGAATATCTATTTTAAAATATAAAAATGCTTATGAATTAAGCATTTGAGAATCATTCTGGAAGCAATAACAATTTTAGGGTTGTTACCAGTTATTCTATGAGGGGTTACCAAGTAAAAGTAAACTAATTTTTGTAATTTTGCTATAAAGATTTTCAACACAGTTTTAGACACGTTACAAAGTAATATTTTTCTTCTCATTCAAAAAAAAGTTGGCTTTGAAATGTACTACATTCTTTTGAAATAAAATAAAATAAAGAAAAATTGCTAGTGACTTTCATGATATTTTTACAAAGTTCACAAAATAGAAGATAAATTGTAATATGATATATCAATTGATGGACTCAACAGCTGCTATGTGAGCTGTATACTTAATACCTTGTAAAAATTGCAAGTCTACAAACTGTAAACCCTAAGAAACCCAAACTGTAATAGAAAAAAAATCCTGTACCTTACATAGTTTAGACAATGTAATCAATGGAAACACTTTATTGTGATTGAAACGTGAGAGAGTATGATTCAAAAAGTGTAGTACTTTAGAGAGTAATCGATGATTTATTCCAAAGATATTTTTTATATGATAGTTATATGCCAGTTGGTAGGAGTTAAAATGAATGATGTAACCATATCTCACTGTTATAATTTTGAAGAAATTATTGTAAATTTAAATATAAGCCATATAATACAAAAATTTTAAAGGCTCATAAGTTGGTCAGATTTACTTGAGTTGATGAATACAGAAATAATTAAACCCATGATTCAAAGTATGGAGGAGTTGTAGTTTCTTACAAGAAAAAAACTACTAAGTAAAAACATAAAAAAAATGCAGCCACCCAAAACCATAGAATAAGACAACTCCGTCTATTTATATGGAAATGAGGGAATCCGTTTCCCTAGTCGCATTCTTCTAAGCATCTGACTACCAACATGGCTACTACTGCCCAATATTACCAGCCTGGAACATAACTGCATTTTAGCCAGAACATTTTTTTAATGTCTAGTTAATATTTCCTTGCATTTCACCTTAACTTGTAACTTAAGACTGTATGCAATCATCTCCATTACCTGTAATATTCAGAGGTATTTTCTGAAATTACTTCATTTTGATACAATTTTAACGGCTCAACAGAAAACATAGAATTAATGCGAATAGAAATACACAAAAATCAACATGGAACTAACTAAATTTGTGAGAGGCATATCAATAAGTGATCAAATGAGAAAAGGATGCAATAAGAAAATTTTCACAGCCTCTGAAATAGATCACTTTATACAAAATTTTGCAGTCACATAATTAAAAGAAGAGTAAATTATTGCAATCAAGATGATGAATATTTTTTTCTGATCACTAATTATGTGTAGTTGAACAAGAGCAAGAATTGATGCAGTATAACTCAGATGAAATTGTGTCTGATTGTAAGTTATTTATTTTGTTGGATAAGTTTCAACATCAGAGTAAATTTTTTTTTCCTGTGGAGGATTTTTATATGGTAAATCTAATGTTACTCTAACCTCTAGGAGGTGCACAGCCATAGGATGAAAAGAAACAGACACAAATTAGTACACCAGAAATTCTGATTGGATATAAAGATTTTTTTTATGGAAGCATCCACAACTTCTCTGGGCAACCTGTTCCAGTGTCTCACCATCCTCATCGTAAAAAATTTCTTCCTTATGTCCAATCTAAATCTACCTTCTTTCAGTTTAAAACTGTTGCCCCTTGTCCTGTCACTACAGGCCCTGATAAAAAGTCTGCCCCCATCTTTCTTATAAGCCCCCTTTAAGTATTGGAAGGCCGCAAAAAGGTCTCCCCAGAGCCTTCTTTTCTCCAGATTGAACATACCCAACTCTTTCAGCCTTTCCTCATAGAAGAGGTATTCCAACCTTCTGATCATTTTTGTGGCCCTCCTCTGGATCCACTCCAAGAGGTCCATGTTTTTCTTGTGCTGAGGGTCCAGAGCTGGACGCAATACTCCAGGTGG
>NW_009231285.1:10266-44404 GCF_000690835.1 Fulmarus glacialis | reverse complement strand
AAAAAAAAAAAAAAAAAAAAGAGCTTAGCAACAGTACTTGGCAGGCCTGAAACAGGAGAGCGCGTCTTGGATTCTTGTAGGGTAGGCTGATGGTGAAGCCTCAGGATCCAAGAAAACTATTTTACGATATAACACGCAGGGACCAGGAGAAATGGCTTCTATTGAGGAGGTTTGTCTTGGCCCTTCACTTCACAGAAGCACTTCAGCACATACTTAACTGCACGTAGACCTACGTGCTACATGCTGAACAGCTTTCTCTGCCTTTGGACCTCACTGAGGAATGCTGACACTTCAGTTCATGTTTGCATATGAGGACAAGCTGGATTTTACTTCTTTCACAGTGGTTCGCATAAGATTACTTACAGCTGAGGAATTTGGGAAGAACAACTCAGCCTTTTTTGAGTAGAGATTATTACTATTAAGTTTTGCCAATTGGGGCATTAGGTCTGCGTAAAGGAAGACATTGATCTTTTTGTATTGAGCTTTAAAACAAACAAAAGCAAAACTTTTTTTGTATTAGAACAAGGGATTTTTACAAGCACGCAGTTGACACTATATAGTTTTAAACAAAAGATAACTGCTGTAGATGATGTATCATCTGCAATTAACTGAAATAGCTGGGACATGATAGAGGACAGGATAAGAGAGTTTTCTGCTTTATTCTGTCAGAACTGCTTACTGCTTTCTGGAGAGAAGTGATGATGTTTATCAAATCAGTCTTATTGCTGGTATTGATAATGAATCAGTAAATTGTTCCTAAGCCATTATGACTTTTTGTGACTCCCAGTTTCAATGTAGGTCCTTGAAACTGAGCCCACAAGCAATCTTCTGGGGAAGGAAGGACATGTACCCGAGAAGCACTGATTACTTTAACTGGAACATCCATTTCGGTGGCTGTGAGTCTGGCTGTTCCGACCCTGTTACACAGATGAGAAAAGAGATAAAATCCCTTCCTTGTTGTGCAGTTGATGAGGAGCTCTTATAAGGAAAGAGCTGTTGGGAAGTGAAGACTGGGTGACTTTGACGAGGTGGCTGCAGCCTTGGAACAGTTTTGCCTATCTGAAGGGGGTGAGGTGTAGTGGAGAGGAGGCATGTGGATGGGATTCCAGGGAACTGAGGAAGGGAGCAGCTAGGAGTGAGCTAAATAACACCCAAAAAAAAAAAAAAAAAAAAAGTAGAATTTGAAGAAGTGAGAGAAATCTGATTCCTTTTTACCTTTAGGCATTGTAGAAAGACTGAATCTGGAGAAGTTATTTTTCCCTGCCTCCCACAACCCCTCAGGAACACCATCTGCAAAATATTTCTCTTTTACAGTCTATGGGGTACCAGAGTAGATTAGAGCCTGTTTTTCCTAGACTTTAGACGAGAGATCTCTAGGGACATGTCTACCTAACTTTCCAGCCAAGCTTCACTGCTTTCTTCCTTATTTTTCTTATTTTAAAGGACTGTCCTCAATATAACAATAAAAGCCACCTAACAATTCACTTAAGGGACTACAGTAAAAAACCCCACTGTTTAACTTGTCTGACCATTGAAGACACCTTTGAAATGATGTTCTGCATGCAGATGAGGTCTTAGATCTTCTTATTCCTGATGCTGTTGCATGCTAGGCATATGGCAGTGTCATGTGGAATCAGGATGACAGTTTCTGGTCTAGTGGTTCCCCTCTGCTCACCCAAGACCCCCACGTCGTTTTTGAGCATTCTGAACCTTGAATATCGCGTTGTCTTTACAGTCTTGTCAGCGTTTTGGGATGAACTTTAGAAAGAGATCTTATTTCCACAATATTTTTCCTTTGTTATTATTTCTATTTTTTTAAGAGAAAGTGCAAGAGGTACATTGTCTGAGGCAGTTCTAAGGTGAGTCGTCTATATAAATAGAACTGCTGAGCACATCGGATAAGCTGCAGTGTGCAGAGGTCAAAAATGTTTCAGAGGAAGGAAAGCCACCTTGTTAAAATGATCACATAATTGTAAATGCTTGTCCTTCAAGACTGCTGCCAAGGGTACCTGCCACATCATTTTTTTCCTTCCCTCCGCCCCTCCTTCAAGCACAGGTTCATTTAAAATTGTAATTAATGCATTTGTTAGACCACTGAAGTTTCAGCAGAAAGCATAAGTGGTGGAGACAGCTGCAGTACAGATGTGGGTGCTGTACATGTGCTTTTCTGTACCGTGAGTGAAAGCGTGCCCTTTCCTCGTCAGAACTGATGCAGGGATTGTAACCTCATTTATCCCCTGTTCCTTCACTCGTGATAAATTTGAGAGTCCACGGTTTTATTTTCTCCAGTTTCCAATGATTTGCAGTATAGGTAGAACATGATGACAGTGCTTGACTTCCTTGGGAATACTGTCTGCAAAACAGACACCTGGAAGTGTTTGGTGCCAGTTCAGTTAGGGGTTATTTGAGAAGAGAGAGCCTCTCCTCTTGCACTGAAGTTTAGGATACTGGGAAGAGCTCAGCAAATCAGCTCTCTAGAGGCCTCAGTTTGGACTCTTCCAAAACAGAGGAAGCCCCTAGTTGTCATTGTGAAACCAAGTTTGCCTAAAAATGAGGATGCGGACTGCTTTATATGCGTAGTTCCTAATGCAGTGTAGTTGAGCCGACTATAGTAACTAGGTGAGATCCCATGATGATGGAATCTGTATAATTCTTGATGTGGTGCTTAAGTTTTTGTGTTCTCCTTTAATTTGTTACTCAGTCTTTATTTCAGTCATCTTGGACATACATTGGCATAAAGAAAGCTCGTTCTTATGGAAAAAGTCAGGAAGATTGAGGGCAGTGGAAATCTAGGCCAGAGTTAGATCTTAGCTTATTTCCTAGGGTAGGTTTTGCAGAAATACCCACTGCATATTGATGGTATATACAGTCCCTTTTCTCAAAGGCTTTACTTTCTCGAAGTCGTCTGCCTCCACATGATCTGTCAAGGTTTTGTTATCAGCCATTCATCCTTGATCACTGGAAAAAATTGATTGGTGTGATGTGAGTAACTAAGGGCTCTGAAAAATCCCGCTCTTGCCTTTGCAAATTGCTGTTTATGGACTTAATGAATGAAGCGTGGGAATCTGACAGATAGGTCTTGTTGAGGAAGTCACAGATAAAGAATTTAACTGAATCCAATAAAACTGAATTGGGCAGAAGTCAAAAGAAAGATGTCCCACCACCACTACCCCAGAGCGCCATGACTGCATGTGATTTGATGTTACATCAGATCTATTCTAGCTGCAGGTTGCCTCTTTTTTCCCCAGCTGCTTTCCTTCCATACCAGGCTGGGTGAATTGTTAACAGCTCTTGAGAGTCTGTAAGCCTGTTTGCTTCAATAATCTGATCAAGGGAGGAACAGAGGTACTGTTTCCTTTTACTCATTTTCAAAAAAGAGAAGCATGTCTTACTATTGCTGGGTTCCCTTTGTTTTTTTTTAAGTAGGCCAGCACTAAAAATGGCAGTTAAGGTCCCAGAAATTTCTTTTGATTAGCTGCAAGTTTGAAGAACTATGTGCAAAGGAGAAAGTGGGGGAACATATGCTACTGAGGACACTGCAAAATACGGAAATAATATGTCTGTATACTCAGATGCGACATAATGCAAGAACTCGTGACTCCAAGGCAAATATGAAAATGAAATTACAGGCTCAGTAATATGCAATGGGGTTTTTTTTCCGTATAGCTTTATTGGATTTTTCTTTTTTTGCTTGGCTTATGTTAAAAAGGCATTTCAAGCTTCTGCTTGAATGCATGGGTTGTATATATTGCTTAATTTCATCAGCCTTTCTGTAAAGAAGTATTGGGAGAAGAGCAATGTTTTCTCCTTTTTGCAAGTTCTTGAGGATTATTTTTTTCAAGCAACAGTGTTCCTCTCCCCCTTCCTTCTTCCTCGATTTTCTTTTTTTCTGTAGGAGTGTTATGATAGTCAGCAATGATAAAAATATGTGGAATTTTACAGAAACTAATTTGAAAATTTGTATCATTTTTTAAAGGTTCTCGCTTACGTGCATTGTGACACACCCAGGAGAAATTTTTAAGGAGATCATTGCTGGCTTAAAAATTCAATAGGGTTCTTTTAAAAAAAAAAAAAAAAAAAAAAAAAAAATTCCAAACCCCTTGCATCTTTTATATTTATTCTAGATAGGTCAAGTCACAAGGAGAAGTTGAACCTGTCCAACATCAAATATGGGTTTTGCTTTCGTTGTCAACATGAGTAAGTTTGGCATGAAAACCAAAGAGGCCAAGTTTATATGGTAGCAATAACTTCTGAAGGAGCAGAGCAGGAAGTCAATCTATTTGATTATGACCAGAAATGTGATAGAAGAAAATTCTCCAGAATGTTACTGAGTCTTGCAGTATCCTCACATATACCCACCTTAAAGGGCCAAATTAAGTACTGCATCACTTGGCAGGAAATCCTTAAAGGTTTTTAATATGAGAACAAATCTGTAGATAAATCAGTGATTATTCTGTGTTCTATCCACAGAAATCTAGTCACGTCAAGGATAACATTTGAATTGGTCTGTTTTAAAAGCTTTAGTTAAGATAAAAGAAAAATCCTGTGTTAAAATCCTGTGTTAGTAGCATGGGATCTGTAACATGAATAAAACCAACAAGGCTGATGCATGGTTTTAGCTTGTGTGTAACAGCATTTTGTGCATTTCTTTGTGCATCTTCTTCCTGAAGAAAAACACTGCCTGGCACAAGTTGAGTCAAAAAGGTTTTCTTGCCAGCTCCAAGAATGCGGAGCTTTCATTGTGATCTGAAATGTGCTTTTGTGCATTGTTCTAGCAGGCATATAGTTCAACTTCTGCACTGAAGCCAAAACTTGAATAAAGTAGTGGCTTTGAAGTAAAAGAACTATCTTTCAGTCTCTGAAGTGGTGTCAAACATTATTTTTGTTGCCCTGGGAATGTTCTTGGAGTTGACGTTGTTATAGACAGGTTATATTACTGAAAGCATCAAATCTATCAGGTATGTCTGTTGTGTAGTTACTTAGATCAGGAATATTTGTAGCCATTTTCCTTAACTTTTCTTCCTCCTGTCTATGATAGTAAAATTATGCCAAGTGATTTTTATTTGACCTTTTTTGCAGTAAATATTTCTGTGCTTTTTCTGCTTTGGAAGCAATATAGTGGGAAATCATTTGGTATCAGGCATTGGGATTGAGATTACTGAGGAATGTAACCGTTGTTTGTTTGAAACTTCTGCCTAAAGATTCATTTGGAAACATCATTTTTGTCCCTAGTTTGCCCAATGGATCTCTTCTAATTGATCTCACCTTTTCAAAATTGTATTCTAAGCTTGAAATGTAAGTTCTGTTACTACATGATGTTTCAGTTTGCTAGCATGTCATTCGTTTAGAATTAACATGGTAATATTACATCTTGTGCTGTGTTGCCATGCTGCAGCAAAGCAGCGTCCTGGTCACTCCGGGATGCTGAAATCGTTCCTCATGGCCTTATTGCTGCAGACTCTGAAAGAGTTTTTCAGACTTTATTCAGTTAGATTTGTTTATGAAAAGAAGGCTTCTGGCTGAATGAAGCATGAAAGTGTCACCAGGTGTACTGTTCTATTAAATTGAGAGGCAGCAATTCAGCAGCTGTAACAAAAGGTCACTATGCTGGTCAATATATACTCTGGGAGAGGTAACTTACCACAGAAATGATGAGGAAGGAAAAGGCATTTGGATGTACTGGTTCATAAAATTGTGTGGGTTTTGCACTAAGTGAACCTGCCCCGTTGCATTTTTCCATAAATTACGGTGTTTCAGCATGCCCACACTTTTCTTTTTAAAGAGTCTGCTCCCCATTTAGAGACAAGTTTTTTCTTATGTCTTTAACTTCCACTATAGTTTGGTTTGGTTTTTTGTTTGGTGGTTTTTTGTTTTTTTCCAGTGCTGCCTCTCCTAGTACCTGGAGACTTACGTAGCCTGTCAGCAGACCTGTCCAAACAGGGTTTCTCAAGAAGACATTAGTATTGTGGCTTGCTGTGTTCTGGTCTGTGTGAATGTGAAGGAATGATGGGAGGTCCAGCAGCTGAGGTCATAGCCGCTGTGCTCAAACACAAAGCCATTCTTATTAAAAACCTGTGTTTCTTGGTGTTTGGCGTTTTCATATTTTTGAGTGTTGTAGGTTACCTTGGGGAGGGGGGGGGGCTACAGGAAGAAAACTTGGCAATAACATCCTTTAAATCTTTCTTAAAACCACTCGTAGTAAAACTATTAATATTTTTAGAAGCACTTTCCCTGAGCAATTGTCACTTTGAACACTAATTTTTCTAGTCAAAAAGGCATTTCAAGTCCATTTCATTTTCATAATCTTCATTTAAATGCAGTCCCTTGAACTATGTAAGTGATAATTGGATACACAATTTACTAGTTCTGGAATGCTGGGTGTTTGGCACTAACAGAATTTGAATTAAATCAGCTATGAGTTCTCCTATTTTGATCTGTAAAGGCATGTCTGCGAGCTTTGGTGATTTAAAATTATGGGGATGGTCGTGATTTAATTTGCAAATATCAGGCCTTCTCATAGGTAAGCCTAGGTTATGTATTTAAAGCAAATCCATGAACAAAAGCTTATCATCTGGAGAGCTTGTAGTGAGTATTAGAAGCCTGAAAAGTAGTTATTTGCATAACTGTGGTGCAGTGCATCAGTAGAGCTTAAATTTTCTTATTTTTTAATATCTCGATTTATAGAAAGTTTATTGTAAAAAATATTTTTAAAAATCCCTTTTGTAAAACTATTCTATGTTTTCCAGATAATAAAACACAGGGTGCACAGAAAACGACATTACTGCCGTTGCAAATTTGAGACCCTTTGCAGAGGCACCAGCTTTGGCACCAGCACTGGTTTACTATCACAGCCATTAAGGCATGAAATTCTCAGAAACATCCAAGTAATAAACTTCTGTGCTTGAAATCTATCTGGTGCTTCCCAGAGATCCATCCCTTAGGAGTTCTTCACAGTGTTTGTTTTCACGCTGGAAATATGAACGTATTTAACAGTTGCATAATAGTGCAGTACATATCTCAAAGATATTTATAAACAAGTTTCATAATGCTTCCCTGATGGAGTGGTCACCTCTTGCTTACGGGGTATTGGCACCGTGGTTATATTCTAGTGATTGCTTTTGATACTGGGCTCTCTGAATCGGAGGCTGTCTTTATGTTGGTACAGCACTTTGCACAGTAGGAGCTTCTAGGCAGTTCTGTGGTAGCATTGTAAAATAATTGCACTTGGTTCTCCAACTTTGTTTCTTCATTTTGTCCTACAACAAACACAAAAGGAGCATGTGATTCCTCCACTTTGAGCTGTTGTTGCCCGGCCTTTCAGTTTCATACAGTAAATGTCAATCTGCATGTTCAGGTTTTAAGATATACGTATTTTTGGGGGGGGGGTGTGTGTGTGTGACATTTTTCATCTGGTACTTTTATTTGTATTCGATAAGCAGTCTCCAAATCCTTATTGTGTCAAGTGTACACTCTATTTATAAAAACACTCATCTGTAAATATTGATTATGATAACTTCTTTGCACCAAATTACAGCCTGCCTATGCCAGGGCATGGTTCACCTCCTACTGCATGGCAGTTGTCACCCAGGACTCTGGCACTCGTGTTTCTTTTTATAGATTTTACTTGAACATAGTGATTTACCCTCCCCCCTCCCCCCCAGTTCCTCTTACAGAAATTGAGAGTCCCGGGACATCTTAAAAGCCACATGTAGATCGCCGAGACTTAAAAGTGACAGCCTGTTCCTCTTTGAAAGAAATCAGGTGTCGTATCTGAATGTTCACCTGTGTGATTGGACAAATAGGCACAAGAAGTGACTCCAAATTATCGGTCCCCTCTGTATTCCCCCGGGAACACGTCTGGGTTCACGTGGTCATGGCCTTAACCTGCCATACTGTGACCCTGCGCAGGCACTGTTGGAAATCACGTCCCACTCACAGTAGCAAGCGCTGCTGTTCGGCATGGGAGCCCTGCAGCGGGGGCTCCTGTTCTTCCGCCCCCCCCCAAGCTATTTTGTAATAACCTCATTTCCCGAGCAGAATTCCTAGTCCTTAGTGTTGCACTGGAAGAGTGGTGTAGTTGATTTAATGTCCAATTCTGGCACCGTTGTCCCCTTTAAAATGGAATTAGAGGCAAGCTGAGTCTGTTTCATGCAACTGTGGTTGATGTCAATACAAGTATCTGCTGTTGGAGGTCTGCTCTCCAACTCCCTGTGGTTTACTGCAGAAGGCTACATGTTTCTCTGATGATGCCTAACGTGCTATCCTGCTAGACTATTTAATGTTGATATGAGTTAGACACCCATGTCCTTTCATAGTCTGAAAAAATTTACTTGTTTGGTTTATATTAATTTTTAGAGGTGAGCTTAAGGGGCTTATTTCAGCTTAAAAAAATATGCAGGAGATTACAAAGTCTACCTTCTTTTTCTGGCCCCACATGATGATTTTTTTTTTTTTTTTTTTTTCTTGCTGCTTTATTGAGAGAGAAAGAGGAATCTGTATTGGTGAACCAGCATGGACTGTGAGAGATGGGGAAACAGAAATGGGACTTGAGAGATCTGGACTGTAATTCATTGTGTGTGCTCAGACAAGTCATTTAATGCCCCATCCCTTTGTTTGTCCTCCGGCTTTTCTGGGCAAACTTTTCTGTTTTGTCAATGTTTCTGCTGGCAGTATGGAGTTTGATCTATGCTGGGATTCCTAGACCCTATTAGAACTAACTTTCATTGAATGAAAAAAAGTGGTTTTATTTGTTTTTCTTTTTAAGTGGTCTTTAATGATGGTAAGAACTCAAGCACTAGAATCTTCTCCTGTATTCTTTTCTGATTTACTAACACATCATTTGACAGTTGTAGCACACCTGAAGTTTTGTAGTTGTTGAGCACTCATGCCCATGCAGTAGATGCTGGAAGACCAGAGGTCTGTTAAAAATAACTTGCAATGAATGTCTGAGAAATCCTGTCCCTGTCATCCCAAAAGACTTGAGCCAAGTTTGCACAGGTAGAGTGCTTTTCAGGAAAATGTTGTGTTTAGCAGGTTATGCTGGGTTCCTTCTCTTTAATTTGTGAAGAATTTGATTTGTGCCAACAGCAGTTCTTTACAAAATAATGAAAGCAAGTTTGTGAACCAAAAGAGAGGTCAGCCTAACCAGTGAGTTGGCTTAAGGGAGAATGCTGCTTTCCCATATGTAGGATGTTACAAAGGATATAAACAACAGCGTTGTCCTCATTTGCTCTTTTAGCTGAATTTGTCTGAAGTCTAATACTTCTCCCCCCCATAGTGGCATCCTTTCAAGCTCCGTTTACAAGCCTATAATTTCAAACAGTGAATGAGATGTGTTTTTAAGAAGCTGTGCAAGACCACTTTTCTCTTAAACTGGAGCAAGGCAGGCAACAGGATAGAAGGCAATAACGAAGCATCCTTATGCATTCTTCATCTCGTAATGGTACGAGGGTCTTGTCTTGAAAAGTCACTTGTGAACTTCAGGTTGTTGAACCTAGCTCTAGTGGTTTAAGCAGTTATGCGTTATATCTGCGATAATAAACATCTGGGGGGGAAAGGAGTGATAATAATTGTGAGCAACCCACCTTCTTGCTGAGTGAAATGAAGTCCACTATATGTTAAAAACAGTATTAAGCATTGCATGTGTGTAAAATACTGTTTTTATCCATAACCAAATAATCAACTACTGAGAAAAGGCTTTAAATCTGTTTTCCAGTTTGTGTTTAATTTCAATTACCTGTGGATTTGTGGATGTTTATAAGTGTTACCTTGTGGAGATGGGAGAGACTGGGTCTGTTTGCTTTTTAACTGCTGGTTTTTACACCCTGTGTGCTCATTAAATTCTTGAAACTTAATGACGAAGCAACTTTTTAGCCTAGTGGGGGCAATTTCCAGTTCGTCTGCTTAAATCTTTACTATTGTGTTTTCAGCGATGGTGGTTCAGAGGCCCGGTGGCCAGGGGTGTTGAAGTCTTGAAGTGCAAAACATCTGTGGCTGTGCTCTCATAACTCCATGGGATAAATTACCACTGAACTACTTCCAAGACGCACTTTTTTTCCAGGGAAATTTTTGGTACATCTTACAGCTCATTTTTCTAGCACATGTGTTTAACAACTTCTCATATTCCTTTTCCCACCAAACCAATACCCCGGTGCGTTAGGTGTTCTGGACGTTGGGCCTGGAAAGCAGGGTGGTAATATCCTTTTCTGTGTGTCCTTTTCCCCCAACCGTAACACTTTTATGTTTTCTTGCTGTAACATGCACCCAAGCTTCTTGGATGTTGTTCTCCATGCAAAACTAATGAAAAATCTGCTAAAAGATTCCCCCAGCTCTTTCTCAATCTTCTTTTATTTTCTTGTGGTGCTTCATAGGTTTATTATAGTTTTAAACATTTAGATTATACCCATAAGGAAAGCAATTAACAAAAATCTGTGCATCAATGGATTGTAATGAGAGAAAATTAGATTTGTCTTTCATCTTCTTTTCTTTCCGTTTGAGAAAAAGAAAAAAAAGTATAATCTTTTCTTCATATTCAAAAGAGCCATTTTATTCTCATTTAACTGTGTTCTGCGTTAAAAAGCTTTCAGTGGTGTTTTAAAAAAAAAAAAAAAATCCCAGAAGCTGTATTTGAGAAAATACAGAATGTATTTTTAAACAGAAAACATTTATGTCCAGTTTGCAACAAAATCAGTGATTTTTTTCATGAAAAGATTATCATAAAAATGTATACTGTGTTTTGCTTGTGTATTTGTCTATCAATGGTAGCCAGAATTAATGCTTACCTTCAAACATCAGAAGACTAGCTAAAACTTAGAGCTACAGTGGCTTTCCTTGGGGGTAGGAGTAGGAGTAGCACTTCTTGCTTTGCAACATTTGCACTATGTAATGTGTGCAAGATACATTTCCATGCGTTATGTTTAAAATAACATGCAATGTTTAAAAAGCAAACAAACCCCAGTAACAGCAAAAAGTTTCTCTGTCACTGGGATCTCAATGATGTTGTCTTTCTAGATGTAGAATCGATGTAGTTAATGGAAGACACTGAATGACAGTTTCCACGAATATTACTTTAAGCCTCACAAAACAGAATATTCATGTGTTTATAATACGGGAATGTACGAGAAGTTCCAGATATAAGACTGGGACTGATCAAATAATCTCCCTGCAGGCAAAGATAAGCCACTATCCCCGTCCAATGAGAAGTTTTAGCCTTATTTTGAAAGATTATGCATATTCTGTTTCTTTCATGTTGGTTGTTTGTCTCCTTTCTGTTGAGCAGGCACCTTCTGCAAAGCACAGGCTGAAGTGTGGCCTCAGCCCTTGCTATCGCAGCTGGTACCACACCTAATTTATTTGGGGTGTTCCAGCTAGTTATATTTGCAAGTAATTGGGTCCTGCCAGTGCTGGGAGCAGAGCACAGAGGCTTGTGAATGCTCCTATCCATATTGCGGTGTTTTCCCACCACTTTTCTTAGCTGCTTTACTTGACTTTGCAACTCCAGCCCTTCACAAGGCTATGATAGCAACATCCTAGATATCAGCAGGTTCCCTAGGTGTTTCAAGTCATTCTTGAGCTTCTAGCATAGCCTTATTGCTTTCATTTTTTAACCTGCCAAAAGCCCTATTAGCTTTAAGCAGTTAGAAGAAGCCTGTGTAAAGGTGAGTGCCCAATTTGAGATGACCTGCTTGACGCTGGTTAACCCACGAGCTTTAAACACAGGTTTAATACCGATACTGATGTGTTCCCTCTCCCAGTCCTCGCTCCTGCCCTGTGGTGCAGAACTGCCTGGTGTTTGTGTGAGACACTCAGCTGACTCCTTCCTCCTGCAGCCAGGCTTGTTTCTCACGCTGTGACAGCACCGTGCTTTGCCTGCCGTTCAGCAGTCCCAGTTGATGTAACTGGATCTCTTTCATCTCTTAAGCTTCCAAACTTGCTGCAGAGCAGGGGAGAGACTGTGGCCTGTGTTGTAGCTGGAGAAGGAATGCTTAAATAGCCATTTTTTCGGGGGGTGGGGTGGGGATCTCTATCTGCAGCGTAATAATGTGTCCCATGTCTGGATAAATGGCCTGACTAAACTCCTCCCCTATTATGTGATCTGACACACGATATTTGCTGTGTCTCGTTAACATTGGCTCTTGCACAGGTGCAAAAGTGAGTTTGCAGGATTCTTAGTGATAATTGTTTACTGCTGGTGGTGGTGGATCGAGTCCCTTGTTGTAAGCAGCAAGCCCGCTGGGAGATCAAGTCCTGTACTTTTTCAGGCATTCTTGGTGAGGTTCTGGTATCAAGGAAGAAAGGCTTGTGTTAAGACCAATGGGTACTTGATTTAACTTTGGCTGGATTTTGTTAGCATTTCATTTGTCCATAAAAGCCATTGGCATAAAATGTTGATTTAGGGACAGCAGAAGGACGTTGTTAAAACTAAAACCAAACGGCACTCCTCAATTTTCTCCAACCCCTCTCCGTAAGTTTAACAATTGCAAGAGTCACTTGAAAAGAAGAAACTGATTTTTTATTCTATCAGGGTAAAGGAGTTTCTTACAAAGCAACATTTGGGAAAGGGGAAACAGGACATTTTATGATAATGAAGGAATGAAAGAATGGAAAGAAGAACATGGATAAGGGGTTGTGGAAGGACTGAAATAACAGCAGGACAGTGAAAGATGCGAGTGGGAAAGCAGGGGGCAATAAGGTGGAGAGCAGGAAATATGGAAGGATGTGAACTTGAAAAATAGAATGCAGTTGAGTAAGAACCTGGTGAAGTAAAGCAGTGAAAAGAAATGTGAAGAACCTGGCGTGACACTTAATCCAAGCTCTGAGAGGTTACAGAGACATCTTTGGTAATTTTTGGGTAATCATTCATCTTCTGTATTTTCCAGTTCCCTGCTTCTCACCATGAGGACATCAGCAACATCCTTTACTAGCGAGGTGCTTGGATGAAGTACTTGAATGTTGAGTGAGGAAAACAAAGGTGTAACTGCCTTCACATGATTAGAAAGAGTAGAACTGAGAGAACATACAGATGGGGATACCTAAACCACAGTATTTGCAAACTTTAATGTCTGAACAGATGAAACTACAAGCTGGTTTCAGAGAGGGTCAGTCAGAACAAAAGGAGAATTATGACTGAGATAAGAACAGGTGGTGATAGAGAAGACAAAAATTCTCCTCTTTTTCTCTCCTTGCAACTGTCTTGGGGGATATTTTAATTGAAAGCTTTCATCCAGGAGGGTACTGAGGTGAGATAGACACAGAATTATTACCAGAATTATTACAGTGTATTCCTGTGAGTCACGTCATGGTTGGCTAATATAAGAAACAGCAGCATATTGCTAGCTTTATGCCTGGGGAAAAAGGAAAACTGGAGTCCTTTGTGTGATTGTGTATTTAGATATGGGTGCATGACAGCTACGCGATAGGTGCTTAATGGAGTTCCCACCTCTCTGAGGTGGGAAGCTTGCTGGTATGCAAGCATGGAGTTAGGTCACTCCTGCTGCAGAAGAAGGACTGTGCAATCCCATTAGATATCTTTGTGCAGCATCTAGGTGAACTGGTCCGATGGCCTGGTCTACCAACTGTGCTAACAGTTGACACACGTTTTTCAGCTCATATGACAAGAGAGAGGATCAACTTGTATGTGAAGAGCAGCTGATTGAAAAGGGACTTGAGGAAATGCGGAAGGATGCTCAGAAAGGAGAGGGGTGGACAGATGAGGGAAGCATTTGAAATTTTTCAACTACTATGCAATCTCTTCTGTTGTAGATGCACAGATGCTCAAATCACTTTCAGGATGTTTCTGTTACTGCTAATCTGTTTTTCTGGAGAAAAAGTTGCTCCCTTAGGTGCTGTCCCTTGCGGGCCAAGAAGCTGTTATCTCTGAGGACTTTGACCTGGTTGCAGTGAAATGTGCCTGTGCCCATTGCCATTTGATCTGTTCCCCTATTACTCACACCCTTTGATTCCAGACTTGGCTGCCTTCCACCACAGAATGTCTCTAACTGTGGCTCTCCTTCACAGGCTAGGCAGTCCAGTTGCATCATCAAACTTTAATGAAAAGACTGCTTTGCTCTCTTCCCCACGAGTTTTACAGGCGGCGAAGTTCTTTACAGTAGTGTCAGGTGCCTGACCACCTTCTCTTTTCCCTGAGCCTGCCTCTGCTTCTCTCTGCTACTGTTTTTTCCAAGTCTGGAGAAACCCAAAAAATGTGTGTTGTAGTTACCGTGCTTGCTTTCCTCTCTCATGCCTCTGTTCCCCATCCCTCAGGACTTTTTCTCGTCCTAGTACCTTATCTTGCATTTTCTCTGGGCTCGGGAGAAACAGGTTTTCAAGTCCTGATCCGAAAATGAAGTGGAAACAAGTCCAAGGCATGAACTACTCCTGAGCAGCTGTGAGGCTGATGATCTATTTCTACATAGCTAACTTCTGAAGATGTAAATAAATATTTAACAAAGGTCGCTGTTTCTTTTGTAATGCAGAGTTCTCTTTTTCCGTGTCCGAGACACCTTTGAGGGGAATATGTTTCAAGTACGTGCTCCCTCCCCTGTCATGTTCCTCATTCCCTAGAGGGCTGGTGGCTGAGGTATTGACAGTGCTGAATACGAGCAGGTGGATTGCACAGACACACCTTGGACACAGCATTGCAAAGCATCTCTACAAGCATAAACTTGTACTGAGCAGCAGCTTGCTCAGACTGTTTGACAGAGCAAGAAAAGCGGTGTGGGAATACTGGAATTAGTCATCTAGTTTAGTGTCTGCTTCACGAGGCTGGTCCCTCTTTACTTTGGAATAAGGTTTCACCAACAATAAGTTGCAGGGAGTACCTATTTCTTCTACTCCTGGGAGGGATTCCACCAGTGAAGATCATGGTTCGTGACTTAAACACATGCTACGTGTCCCATGCAGGATTTAGAGCTAGGTAGCTGCTCCTTAGCTTCCTCTTCACGTGTTATTTCTAGTCAAGCTGAAGTGTAAGCACCCTATTGTAGTTTTGCACTTGTACTTTTTACAGCACAAAATTCAGGTAAGAAAGGATTTAAGAGTTTTCATTGTGGCTTCGACTGTGGATGTGTCAAAGTCTTTACTGCGTTAGTGTTGTGCAAAAGTGTCATAAAACATGTCATGTTGTGCGGATGCTACTGGTCTTTGCACAGGCACAGCACCTGTGCCGTGACTGATGGCTCAGCCTGGTCTCAGGCTTAGGAGGGGGAGGTGGTAGGACACTGTCCATTCTGCATGCTTGCTTGGCATCTCTAGCAATAGCTGTGCAGATGAATGTGTTGTAAGAAAAATTGTGTTTGACACCTTTGAAAAAAAAGGCTTGGTTGGGAGTTGAGGATGTTCCGTGTTATGTACCCAGTGTGAGAAGAGGTGTTCCTCTACATCTCAATCACCCTCTTGCAGTCCTCATCTGAGGTATTTGCAGGGCTGGGTTTTTCATTGAGATGCTAAATTGTTTCTCCTCTTCTCTTTCCCCTGATACCACATACACATATACTCTGCAATTTATTTATAGAGAAATCAGTAATATATCTGCAGTAGATTAGTTGGCCATCAAAAGAACAAGGTCTATACCAAGGAATGCAGCACGGCAATAACTGTCATGGAGATGTAATAATACATAGCTGTATAAATGGCCTTTGAAGATGATTAATTGTGGAGGTGTGCCGTAGTGGCAATAGCCTTGTATTTTAAATAGAGCCTTGAGTTTTTTTTTAGGAATGCAAACTCCCTTTTGGACAGGGATTGGAAGGTGTCTGCTGCAGCCTGCTCAGCATTTATGTTGTCTTCACGGGGAAGGCATGGCTTAAACCAGCCCTTCAGAAATTCATTTGACTTTAACCATACAAAAGGAGCGTCTGATGTGGTGAGGGGTTGAAAGGCTTTTACATATGTTTTGTCAGTCAGAAATTGCAGTCTGGTTCTCTTTCTTGTGTTGTGATTCACCGAGTCCTTCCGGTATAAAAAAACCTATTTTTCATATAACATGAGATTGAACAAGCTATGTATGACTGTGCTCTGTGGCTCAGAGAAGGCAAATGTCCTGTCGTATGCTTCAGTAGAGAGCAGTTTGTGACCTATGTCATCAATTAGCAATGAAATAGTTCTCATCTTGGGCTAGCAGCAAGGTTTTCTCTTAAATATTTTAGTTTCTTGGTTCCAGCTGTCCAGTTGGTGTTCATGTTTCCTGAACTTGCTTCAGTGCGTATCGAGCAATGCCTTAGCTAAAACTGTGGTTGTAATATACAGTATGAGAATGGTGTTGCTTCAAGTCGTTTATTCAAAAATATACGTATCTCAACATTGAAATATTTTCCCATTAAATTCATTTGCTTTCGGGATCAAAAGCAGTCCTACATTATCTTGTCATGCATACATTATTAATTGCAATCCATTTTTAATTTAATGAAAAATTATTCTGAGAGCAAAGGAGGAAGCTGTCTTGCAGCATCCTTGCTCTTTCTTTGCCTAGATAACCTCAAGCAATCAGAGAGGTTAAATTTAAAATCCACTCCTGCTTGGCGTTTTTATCTTTTTAAATGGAACGGTGTTTAAACTCAGGGAACCTATCAAAGGAGGAATGAACGGAGGAATGAACGTATTGGCAGAGGTGACAAGTGGTATTCAAATTGGATAATCTTATTCTTTAAGTGGCTGACAGAAGTTTCTGTTAGGTCAGAGTTGTCCAAGAGAGGAGAGTTCTTGTTGCAGTTTCCCAAAGTTTATTTAGGTAGTAGAAAGCTGAATCATTATGTAAATCTAATTATCATTGTTGTGAGCTGTATCAACCTGGAAGTTCCTAAGTTGATCATGAGTGCAACCGTGTCATAAAGAAGCCTTCTGGATTGGAGATTTGTTCTTAAATTTGATTCTGCACTACCCTCTGTTACCCCAAGGATTAAGAGATAAAATGTTTCCAAGCCCATTGCTAATTTAACAGCAAATTGGAGCTTGCAGTTAGTGGTATCATTCTGCTCTGTTCTCTTAATTAAAAAAAAAAAACAAAAAACAACACACCACCATTTGGGTCAAAATTTTAATTTTGTTTTGCTATTATTATGATAATTTAAGCCCTAAATAAGGATAAAATATAGCTGACTGGAGACCAGATCTTGTCTGCATTAGAAAAATGATCCATTAGTGTCAAAACTTGTCTCCAGCAGAAATAATCAAGCTCATGTATAGTAAAGCTGCGTTAGTTTACATCAAACCATAGCACAGTTTTGAGCCTGGTCTTCTAAGAGATGTCTTAAAGACCTTTTCAAAATGTGCACAGCATTGTTTCTTAATAACTAGTGAATTCTTGTTAGCTGTGAAACAAAATACTTACTATTAACTATAGAATCCAGAGCCCTGGTCTTGAATAAAGGCTGTACTGTACTGAAAAACGTACAGATGAAAAGCGAGAGAGAGTCTCTGGCCTCGGTGAATTTACAGTCGAAGTGCAAGACAACAGGTAGTATGGGATGAAGACAAACGAGCTGAAAGGAGGAGCTGGAGGTGGTATCTCTTAGCATGGCTAGCAGTGGTAATGTCATAGAAGCATGAAAAGCAACAGCAGAGTGTAATCTACTGTGCCCCAGACACCTGGATGCTGTCGGTAGTGGATATGCTAAACTTCTGTGCACTAGTAAATGTGCTCTGTAATAGTAATTGGTTCCAGTTCGTTGCCAAGAGTCTCTTTTGGAGCTGTACATTAAATATGTTTGCTTAAATTTTTCCCCACAGCTACTTCTCTCTGCTGTTAAGCACAATAGTAGACCTTAAGCTATGACAGGTGCAGTGTGGACAGTATCTGTTGAGTTTTTATGCTTTATCACTTTATAAAATGACAGCTTTGGTTTTGCTTTATGTTTGTTACTGTTTGTTCAGCTTGGATTGAACACTGACCGCTTGGACTAGCAACTAAGGGGGTGGGTTTTAGCTTCACTCTTTTAAGGAGTGGGTTATCCTCTATCTGTGGTTACCTTAGGGTGCAGCAGAGTATCTTACTGTAGTCCAGCTGGGTGGCGAATTTCCACAGGTTTTCTCACCTTGTGTTCTCATTAATGTCACTGCTTTGGGCTCCTCGACCACCATGGAGCTGTGTTCCTGACTCTGTCCCCATCACCTTGTGCAAACACCTTCCCTCCTGCAGCACACTTCTGTTTTCTCCTGTCATATGAAGTTTGACTCTAGTTGAATTAACTTACCCGCTCGAGTCAGGTCAGAACCGCAAGTTGAGGGATATAGTCCCTGAGATGAATCCATCCAGTCTACTTGGTCTCTGCCACAGGGGACTGCGGGTGGGGGTGGTCCAGGGGGAAGGAAGAGTGTTGTGATAGTTTCTGAAGCCTAGCAGCTACTGATGCAAAGTCAGAATGTTTTGTTTGTTTTTTTTTTTCCCCTAAGTGGGCATGTTGTTTCATATTCAGTTCTTCTATCTTTGGCTCATCCCGTTTGCCTGTCTGCTTTGGTGAAACAAAGAAAAATTAGCATTGGGAGAAAGGGATTTAGAAATGATCATTAGGCTTTCTAGGCACAGAACGGGTATAACCTGTTTGACTTTGCTCACGCTTTGCCAAGCTTGCATCTTCCCCTTCTCCTGTAGCTGCTGAACTAAGTGTTGGCATGACTGTGTCCTTATGCATTAGGTCTAATTAACAAGGTTATTGTCACTCAGTTTTACAGCATTTAGCAAACCCCAACCATTTAAAACTAAAAAAAAAACCCAAAACCAACAGAGTTGTACCACTGTTTTGTATAATTTGGGATTGTGTAGCCTCCTCTAGTGAATTTTAAACAAAAAAAAATGTTTTTATTTAGTAAATCTTTTGTCTTTCTAAACGTCGTATCTGACTGAGTCCAAAGAGCATACAGTATTTCACACACCTGAAATCTTCACTTATAGCTGATAACCAAGCACATCCTCAGCAATCCTACTGAGTTGAAAGGAATTATGTGCACAATCGGGTACCTTTAGATTATACGTTGAGTTTCCATGGGCTGTGTCCGGACAGTATCTAATATTGTTAGTTACAAATTACAGCTTGCATGTTTGAGCTAGACTTTCAGCAAATAGTAGCAGTAATAATAATACAAAAAACTTGGGCCATTTTACGGAAGTGAGAATAGCTTTACATTTTGTACCAATACAGAAAGATTAAAACGACTTGATGAAGGTCACGCAGCAAGCTAATGGCAAAGCCAGGACTGAAAGCCAGTCATCTGTCATGCCAGCTTTCCTCTTTATTCGCTAGAGCTCACTGCCTCTTATGGATATCTAATCATCTAGACTGCTGCAGTGGTGGTCTGATGAAAGATTTCGGTCTTTTAATGGTATTTGAAACTTGGGTGATAATATTTCCTATTTATGGTTTAGTGTATAAACTAGAAAATGTAATATCGGTTTTTACACAGCTCCTTTTAAAACTGGCTGCATAAACACGGAAATAAATGAAGCCTTACAAGTCTCCTCTGGGAACCTAGTAAATACTACCCTGTTTTCAAAAAGGAAGAAGCAGAGCAGCAAATAGATTCATGTGATAGATCCAAGGTTATATGGTTGGCAGAACCGGGAGTAGACTCCTGCTCTTAGGACTCTTACTGGTCGCTTGCATCAGAGTTGCTGAAGTTTTATTTAGGGGTAGAAACATCCAGAGCAGGTAAGAACATCCCTGGGTGGGTCCGAGGGGCAGGGTAGGAGGTGCACAGGACAAAGAAATTCCTTTTCCTCCCTTCGCCTCCTCCAGCTCGGAAAGGGTTACAGCCGAAATGCCTGTGACAGCCTCAGGAAAACATGAATCAGTGCTAGTGAGGGAAGGCAGAATGGAACCCAGAATTGCAAGCTGTTTTGTGCTTTTCCTCTATGTATACCTTTGGGGGGGGCGGTGTGTGTAAATCCAGTGTTTCAGCCGATCCGGCACAGCTGACACTTGAGCCAGCCGGTGATAGAAAGCAGATCGCGTTAACGCACCGTGTCATTAAATAGGAGGCTGGGTGCCTATGTGTTGGGAGGTGGGGGGACGACACAACCTCAGTCCTCAGCCCTTTCTCCTCCCCCGCTCCCCCCCGGCAGCCTCCCGCCCGCCGCTCCCGCGGAGCGGGGGTGCGTGTGTGTGCAACATGGAGGGAGGGACCGGCGCTGCCGCCGCCTTCACCAGCATCTGCACGGCAGCTTCCACTGCGGGAACGGTGGGGACTGGAAGCGATCTTGATGAATCTGAAAGGTCAGTACTATCGATAAATCGCCCACGGATAAATGCTCCTCGGAGATGCTTGCTTCCTTTTTTTTTTTTTTTTTTAAAAAAAACCTGTTTTCTCATAAATGGGGTATTAAAACGATACCGTATCTCCGAGGAATGTAATTGTTTCACAATTGGTCATAGCCAGCGATGTCTAATAAAAATGTAGAGCATGATTTAAAAAGGCAAGCGTGTCATTTTCGCTAGGCAAATGCAACTTCATTTTAATTTTTAGTGTATTTTGAAGCATATGTATGTGATTGTGTATCTTTTAAGTGGTTGAGTATTTGAATGGAGAAAGGTTAATTGCCTCCTTCAATCAGATTACACTATGTAGGTTACACTAGCATGTAGAAAGCAGACAAAGTATAATTTTGCATCCCGTTCTTCATGTGACAGTTGTCCTTGAGGCATTTTCGGGTAAAGTGAGTAGAATGTCGTTATCAGCATGACTGAAACTTGCATTTTTTTAATCAAAAATGTAATATATCCTGTCCGTAGCAGAGCAGAGCACATATTCTGTACTTTGGCTGTGTGAAAACAGCAATAGTCACAAGGGTTCTGTGCTGAGCCTATTTTTTTCCTTTCTAATGGATAAGCAAGTGCTGTTGATATGGTATGGATTTAGGAGCAATAGTTCTGGAGGGACAGGTTATCGTGTAGTTAAAATTCTTGTGGAATGAGATAGTGCTGATTATCTTCATGGCAAATCATCTCCTTCACCCTAGGCTTGGATTTGTACTGTGGCTGATACGAAATAAGCCTATTGCTGTTGCAGTTCAGTTGGGATTTTCTACTTCAGGGCTGGGAGAGCATAAATATTTACTGGTGAAAAACAGGAGGGAGTTGGGGAACCAGTATAATTTAAAACTTGCCATCTTGGGCATGCTGTTACCACCTACCTGGTTTACAGATCAAGGCTGTTTCTACCAAACTGAAAGTTATTTATGAACATAGCTGCCGGAAGCTTAAGACCACGGGTTCTTATTTCACTGTATAATACATTATCAACAAAGTCTTGATAATTTATGCTAACTCCACCCACCTCAGCTTACACTGCCAGAAACTGAAGGAGAGTAGCTCCTACTAGCACTGCAAAATTTGTCTGAAATGGTCTGCGTTTTCTTTCTTTCTTGAAGTATTTTGCCTTAGGAAAGCTGCTACTGAGTATCTTCTCATTGTTTGTACTACCCAGTGACTTGGGTACTGTGCGAAAGCTAGCTAGGTCATTTTGGTTCCCCTTACTTACAAATAAAAAACTGTATTTAAAAATTAAACGTGTATAGTGTACTAATGCTGTGGAGCCCTTCCACTCCCCAATGTCCTTTATGACAGGAAAAGCACAGTACACTATATATTAACATCCATGTATACAGACGCACACATGCTGTAGAAGATTTTGTAAATAGCAATGCCATAGGGTTTTTGTTTGGTGTGAATTCCCTTGGGAACTCACTCCGAATGAAAACTCCGACATTTGTAAGTAGCTGGCAATGTCAGCGTGTGCAGTACCAGGTCTGCGGCTAAAGAAAGACAAAGTTTAGCAATGATTTGATACAATCTATGCAGTTTTCTTCCAAATGGGTCTTGTATTTCAGGGAAGTCTGCAGATTAAATACATTTTAGTTTTGGCAGTGACAGTCCCCTTTTTTTTGCCGCTTGTGCAGGTAGTCCGGAGCATCACAGAACTTCGTAGTACCTTATTACGGTTGACTCTCCGAAGGGGAGACCTCTTACTCATGTTCCCTCAGTGCCCTGCTTTTCAGCATAGGGATAAAAATTTGTATTGTTTCTTACAAGCAAGACTTGTGTTTAATAGGATTATAGAAGTATTTTTAACTTCATGCTCTCAGTCCGGTGCTCCTGACTGATACTTGGAGTGTGAGGAGTTTTCTGATTATTGATGTAAATCTAGACAGAATGAACTGTCCTGATGCGTATTTTCTTTAGGGGAGGAAAAAAAAAAATCATTTTCTGAGTGGTACATCTAAGAGTTGCAGAATCCTTGCCCTACCTGTAGCAGTAGTTTTTTGGCTGGAGGGGAAGAGGGACAGAAAGCAGCAACTCTCTCAGCTTCTGAAAGAGCAGTTATTGCAAGGGACAGCCGGATCACAGCACACACAGCAGAGCGGTGTATGTTACTTCGGATAGATAGCATCATCTTCTAGGCCAGTCTTTGGTGATTTAAGTGATGCATAACCGCTTCTGGGTGACTTGGCATGTCGCGACGTTACTCTGCTAGAGCTGCCCAGGGACGGCTTAGACCGCCTTTACTCCTGACCTCCCTGAGCCCTCTGCTCCCCGAACACAGCCTTCCCTGCTCCAGCGGCGAGGAGCACGCTCTCCAGCTCCCCAGGATGCTTTCCGTGGAAAAAATCCCTGCATTTCGTCTTACGGAAGGAGGGGGCAATTTTATCAGAGCATTAGTGAGCACATCCTTCGCGACCCCGGTTTCTTTTTGCAACAACCAGCGTATCAAATACACTGTGTGACATATCTTCAGGATTTATATCAAGAATACAAGAAAATCATTTAATCCCCTTTTGCCAAGCTTTTTGGTTTAATCTTTCTTTGAACCATGTTTTTTCTTGTTGTTTGATACTTTCTGAAGACTTTAGGCCCTGGTATCACAGACCAGAATGTCATGTTTCGATATTCTGCTCCTGACAGTGGTCAGTAAAGGAAAATAAATCCCCTGTTTTTCACCAATGGTCCTATGTGATGAAAAGGAATGTTCTTCCCAGCTTCCATTCAGTCATCAGCCTGGAGAAAAGGGAAAAAAAAAACCAAAAAACACAAAACACACCATGGAATAGGTGGTGGAAGGGAGAAATAAGGTGACTTTGAAGTGGTAGGTGTGATGGACAGAAAGCAGAAGAATTGGGATGGGATCTGAGCTTCCCAGTCATAAGTGTAACGACCAAAGCAGGCAGCTATTTAGCTGCTGAGTCAGAACAGGGTAGATTTCAATGAGTATTCATGTAAAAAGAAAAAAAGGCAGAGGTACACCTTTTGTGTATTCCTTTCAATTTACTGTATTTTGGAAGTAGTAACAGGATGCAGTGGCAAGGGCTGAGAACTAGAGCAGGCACCTCCTCTGTTTCGTTCTGTTTCTTAGCATGTCAATATATTGTTATTACTTAACTGTTTGTTGTTCTTATTTGTTTACTTGTTGAAGGAGCTTTCTGTGCACTGTTTCTGGACAAGAGCTTGCAAACGTGTTTGAAGTGTATATCCAGAAAGCAAATTAAAACATAAACCTCAACACTTAATGTGCCTTTCACACTCATGCCTGCTGCTTTGTTCTGGCCTAATGGTAGGGACCAGAGCATGATTTGGAGTGGGGATGATGGGAGGGAAAAGAGGAGGAATTTGAACTTGGTACCTTTGCTTTGAAGCACCGTTTATATTCTAGCTTCTCTTATGTCCTGTGTTCACTCCTTCTGAAACTGTGAATGTGAAATTTGTTATCCCGGCACCTCTGGAGACACTTCAGAGGTGACATAATACCTGTTTTTCTGTCAGTTGCCTTTTCTTACGCAATACATAATCTAATCTGGTTTTCTTCCTTCTTTGTGTAAAACGCAATGCTTACTAAAAGATCTGTTACAGTTTTCTTTCAAAGCTGATAGCAACCAGTGTCTGGTCCGAGATGCTTTGTGGTGAAAGACCACCCTCAATTACAAGAGGCGATGGTCGTAATTGGCAGCACGACGTTCGGCAGAGCCAAGCGTGACCTCTGTTCAGCTTCCTGGGCCGGGAACAGCGTGTATGTGTTGGATCATCTATGTTAGATTATCGGCATGGCTTCCACTTTAATTTATAAAGGGTTACCTGGCCTTGCATTCCCTTTCAGTAAGTCCCATGGCTGAATAAACTTCTGAAGCATCCAGAAGATGACAGTGCATTACTGCTTGTTGGGTTACGTATTTACAGTTACTCTAGGTTCATTCTGAAGCTCCTCGGAGGTCTGAAATCTCTGGTTAATCAAACTTGGGGAAGGACTTTTAACCTGACACTTCTCATAACGTGAAAGACTAGAAAGCCCTTGCTACATTAGCACGCCAAGAGTTTAACACAGCTCTTTGTTTTTTAATTCAGACAGTTCAAGCTGGGGGCAGTTTTAGCTGGGTGATCACAAGCATCCTGTTGCTTTTGCTGAAATAAGATGACGGCTTTGTTGGACACGGAGCTGATACACAGGCGGTGGTAATGGTTTGCTTTCTCTTGGCAAATGAATTTAATGTGGTGTGTAGTCCTGACGGGATTTAACCACTCGTAGAGGGGGCAGTTATGACTCTCTACTTGATCTGAGTCTCTGGGTGCATCTCACTGTTATAAACCAAATGCGACACACTAATGAACTCCAGCAATGTGTGTTTTCTTCTTTTCATTATGTATTATACAGCAATTTTCCTATGCACAGCGCTATTCAATAGTCAAGGATTTCTCAACATTTTTTTCCCCGGGGTTTATAAATTAGTGCTCCAAACCTTGTTCAGGATTGGAATGTAGCAGATGAGATTTCATCCCTTAAGGAGTGTTTTAACCATGCAAACATGCTTTAATTTCTGGCCACATTTCTTCATTTGTATATTTCAGAAGGTTTTGTCCTTTTTCAAAGTGAAATGTAACAAGATATTACACAAACTTTTTATGAAGCATAAATACAAATTTCCAAGCCTTTTCAATCTGCTGTTCTCTGTACGTTTTTTCTTAATGATACTTTAATGGAATAGCTTTACTTACTGTATTAAGTAAATGTAATTTGTAAACGTACGTTGTATCTCTCTGCAGCTTATTCAGTGTCACTGTGCTGAATTCTATTTTAGGAGGACCAATGCATGTCATGCTTTTTAAAAAATATTTACATAAAACATCCAGCTATTTTAAGTGCATATGCGTACAGCGACCACGTGAAAATCTATTTGTTTTTTAAATAAAGATGTGCTGGGAGAAAAGTTTTGAGAACCATATCAATATATACCATGAAATCAAGTGTCAAAAGGTAAATAAAAAGAGCACTAAACTACTTATTACACTTTTTTCGTGGTTTCTGAGCAAATGTCGTAATTCGGAGTGATGGGAAGAGGGGCCTTGACACCATATTTTCATGTTTTCCATTAGTGATATTACAGTAAGGTTAGTACTTTGTATGGCATCAAACACACAGCAAAAGCGCCTTGCTACACTTGAAGAGTGAGTTGTGACCTCAGGCATGTGGCGTAACACATTTGTTCATGTGTTTGAAATGGAGACATTCTCCCTTGAAAAGAATGCCGGTGAGCCATCCCAGCTCTTGAAGACTACCTTTAACATACTTCTGCATAAGCAAAACCTACTTCCAAACCAACTCTTGGTAGTGTTAGTCTAGGGGAACGTGCAAAGGGTAGGAGCAGATTTGAAGAATCTTCTGGAGTTAAATTGATCTCGTACGGTACACTGAAAGAAAAGCAGATTAGATGGAGTACTTTCCTAGCCAGAAACAAGGCACGGGTTGCGAAAAATAAAACGAGAAGAGGAAACTACAATGATGTCTTAATTTTGCAGAGTTTCATCTGATGCACGGTGTTGACAGCTTCCCTTTAAAGGGGAACTTTCCCAGCTTCTTCTACTACCAAGGGAGCTGCTTACGGGCACACATGAAAATACTTAGATTTTCATAGACTGAAAATCTCCGTTCCCTATTAATGATTGAGGGAAACAAGGCCAATGTAAGATATCAATTTCAGAAGACGATTGTTCTTAAATCCTAGTATTTGTGGTTGCAGAGAGCCATTAAATTCATGCCCAGAAGGTTAACCAAAGCTGTGTTGACTTTTTTCGTCTACAAACTGATTTGTTTAATACTGCCACGGTTGCTCATAGCTTTTTGCAGGAGCAATATAATGAGATTAACAAGCCTCTGATCGCTTCCATATCTGATACTTAAATCCCCATGGGAAGCTGTGAAAGTGTCAGAGCTCTGTTGCTCCTGTATGGGGGCTGCACTGGCAAAACAGTTGTTCTTTATGTAAGATGATGTAGATTTGGTTGCTGGGATGATGGAGTAGCTAAGCTTCAATCTGTAGCCTTGGAGCCAGCGTGATTTTAAGAAACAGAGAAGAGACGCTGAGGCTGCCAGCCAGGGGGTTCATTATTGGAAAGAAAAGACAAACACCCTCCTCCATTCCCCCGCGATACTCTGAAGAGGGAAGCAAGTTTCATAGGGAGATAATTATGCTGCTGGAAAAACTGCTGTGACAGCTCACAGCACCACAAGTGGAGTTCTTGTGGGGGAATATAGACATACCAATTTCTTCCTTTTTTTCTCCCGGTTAGGTATGGTGTATATGCATAGTGTTGTCCTGAAGCACTTGGTACTCACCTCCTTGCATTTGCTTTCTTTGCCTGCTTCAGGCTAATAGGCAGTAAGTTTGTTGTTTTCAAGTGACGTAGCCCACAGTCTGATTTGGGAAGACAGATTGACACCTGAATTATATTTTCCCCTGCTTATAAAAGCGTCCATGATTGATTGATTATGAGCGCAAAATTAGAAGCTTTTTCTTAAAAACAAAACCAAAATGAGGGAGAACTGTGCATAGTTTTATTTAAAAAAACCAAAACCCAAAACCACAACTCAGTATTAATTTTGAAGCAGTGTTGTGTTCCTGTGCTTTCTTTACCCGGTGCCCTTAGTATTGTTGAGATGTTAACAGTTGCAATACATATTTTGTGGAAATCTCCACCAGTCTCCATGTGCGATCTCTCTGTGCACCTCCATAGCTTACAGCCCCTTCTGTTTAAAGTACATGTCTGACTTTTAATTAGTTTCCCCCAATTTCCCAGTGGTGTCTCTCCAGATGACAAAAATGGCTTCTCTCCAGTTCTTGAGCAGTAGTTCGCTTGGTGGAGATGTTGCTTTTTGGCTTCTGTGTGAGACTGATTACTTGTAGGAATAATACCTCTTTTCTCCACGCTTCAATGTACATTAACAAACATTGGAGACACCCGAATCGCACAAAAACCTTTTCTCCAGCAAACATCTCTGGTTGTGAATACATTCTCCCTTTCAAGGGCTTGACCACACATGGAACTTCTCAGGAACAGCTGCTCGCAAATAATTCCAGATGCGGACAGACCCTGAATACAATGTTATGTTCTGTATTGGGCCTGTTTATGCTGACCTTTTCCAGTCTTTTTTTATTGCTCTTTAAGCTCAGGATTACCTCTTTGCTCATTTAAAATATAAATTCTAGATACTTTTAAATCTCAAAATTCGCTCACAAAAGCTGAAACTACTTCTATTCATGGCTCTATTCTTTTCTCCATTTGGGGTTGGCAAATTGAAGGTGCTTTGCTGCTATTGTAACTGTCCCTCTAACAAGAGCTGTAGGATTTGCAGGGTCTGCAGAGCTGTTGGGTGCGCAAGCAGTGGATACTGGTCTTTGCTTTTTCTGCTTATGAACTTCGGGAGAGAACTTTAGCCCCCTGAGAACTAGTTTCTCAGTTACACGCTCAGGTCAGAAATGCTAGTATCATATGGCAAGGGAAAATCTGAACTTCGTGGCCACAAGACTTTGTGAAGATAAAGATTTCCTTCAAGGAATATTGAATTCAGTTTCTTGATTATGATTTTCCTTATTTCTCGTTTCTTTTTTGCTGAGGAAATGTCAGAGCAAAGGTAATTATAAATCCTCTAAATTATTTTCAGATGACTCAACGTGCAGTCAGTTGAACAATGGAATGTATACCTGACCGCATTTACACGGAAAACAGCCAGGAAAGCCACCAGAAAGAGTAGGGCTGGAATTGCTCGAACCTTTTTGGCTGCGAAGAGCGTGTGTAACTATGCCAGCTGGAATGCAGCTGCTCCTTAAATCTGGCACCTAATGCTGAGTCCTGTCAAAGTACATAATGTTGAAGAATCCTGATCGGTTTGTTTGCAGACGGAAGAGTATCCGTGAAGACTTGACTTGCAAGGGTGGAGGGAAGCGCTGTTAGGTCTCTGTATGCAAGTCTTTCAAACTTGCCACTTTGAAGATGGAATTTGTGTGGGTTCAGAAAGCCATGATGGGTTCATCTAGGGCCAAAAAAAAAAAAAAAGGAAAGTATTCACGTAGACGTCTAGTGGTTCCACAGATGATCGGTGGCTCTACTCCCATTCAAGCCTGTGCTCCATCAGCAATCTGCAGCTCTCCAAAATGACTCATACCGTCTGGAGTACAATCCTTTATGAGAAGTTGATACCACTTAGTGATTTTGCTATGCACATTTTCTCTGGATTTTGTGGAGTTAGGTTTAGTGACACATGTGACGTTACTGAAAAGTGCTATATAAATGCAAATTTCAATGTCATTGAGAACAACAGCGTAAGCACGTGATGCTAGTTCGTGGGGCAGAAACCTCCTCCTCGGCCTTTCCAATACTTTCTGCTCCTTTGATCAGTTGTTAAAAATACTGGATATATTTGGGTGCTAACACAACATACTTGTGATGTTAAATTTCTGAAAAACATTACTGAAAGGAAAAAAGTTAAAGCCAATTTGGTAAACTATTTTTCTGGCTTTTATTTGACTCGTTTCATACCTCGTAAATTATCATAGCAGAAATTAACAACAGAGAATTTCAGTTTATTTTCAGTTACGTGTTTCTTTTTGTGTTCAGTCCCTGGATCTATGTACAGTGGGGTTAATACGTTTATTCTACCGTCAAACAGCACAAGCAGGCATCCATCAGAGATTAAATGAGAAGGGGAAAAGTATGTGTAATATCATGGGGTAAATAATTACATATTTTCTATTTTTCTTCCTTCACAACTGCTTTACTGGCAGATCTGACTCGCTTTTTGTGAGCAAATGTTAGATCAAGGAACGAGATCAAGTTGCGTGAAAGAGAAGGCCTGTCTTAAAACTGTCATGCAGCTGTGTTAGGAGCATCTATCTACCTTTGGGAGATACTAATGTTATTAAATCATGTGTATACACGGTAGTAGAGTGAAAAAGGTAATTTGCGATTGAGTTTGAAATTTGTGTGGTTAAAACACCTCCGTTGTCACACGTAGAAGGTTTTGACTTTTTCTCTGCCTGTTGATGTTGTGTTTCTTCTGCCTGTGCTTGAGGCTGGCCAGGGCACATGACGATCTCGTACGTGACACACAGAAGTGAAGAGTAACGTATGGTCCAGCGCTGACTCATAGTCCTGTGCTTGAACAGAGTGAGTGTATCACTTAATTTAGAGAGAGCGGAATAGAATTACTAGGGCTCCCAAAAGGATTTCTCCATCTTTTTAATTCTAGACTCTTTTATAGCTTCTTCCAGCCATTCATCTCTTCCATTATATGAGAATACTTCAGCCTAGTGCTGGCCTGTGCTATTTTATACCAAAGATGGCTGGGTTTTGCCATTCTATGTTTTCTTATGGGAATCCCTACCTAAATTAGGCTGTGTATATGCAGTCACACCAGAGACGGAAAGACTTGTTTTAAAGAAGTGCCGATCTACTAGAGTGTCTTTTCATCTGTAGTATGACTGACTCCTCAAGCATTTAAGAAAGAACCATCAAGTTTCTGAAAAATCACAAGATTGACTTTAAAAATTAAGGTGCGCTTTGATTTTTTTTTTTTTTAATTTGCCCTCCAGTGTGAGTTTTTAAGTGCAAGATGGGTCATGTTGTTCATCTTTCCTCTGCAAGATGATTTAATAATTATAGTGAAAGCTGAGAATATTTCTTCGTTGTTTGACTCCGTGACTGGAGCTTTGAAAATACAAAATGCTGAGAGACTTGCAGTGAAGTGACAAGAAATTCTAACATTGAGTCTTGCACTTTGCTTTCTAATGTGCTTATAATTCAACGTTATGGCCAGTCCCAACGACATTTATGCAGGTCGCGTAAGTCGTAGTGGTTGGTCTGGCAGCAAAAATATTTCCCCATTTTTCCTCAGCTGCTTGAAAAACAGCAGGAGAGATTTTTTTCTGCATGTGCTTGTATAAATATGCACACACTTTTTGTTCCCTCTGAAGGGGATCTTAAGTACAGCTTCACAAGAACTGTGGCAGCATCTCCTGCTCGGTCCGGGGCTTTCTAAATGTACGCAGAAGGTAAGCAGCTAACTTCATCTTCCCTTCTCACTGGGTAAGGGAGGAGTTTCAAGTACTGGAAGAGGCACTCGGGTAATGCTGTCTGCTTGGTGGAGTTGTTCTTTGTCTCCTACAGGGAAATGACAGCACCATATACAGATATTTTTAAATTATTTTTGTATATCGTGTTGAAGTACCGTGAAATACTGCTTTGACTTCAGAGTACGTAACGCATTTCATGAACTCCAGCTCCACAGCAGCAAGGGGAAGACAAGGTGTTGATCTCACTGGTGCAGCAGACTTTGCAAATGAGATTTTGTATCTGATTACACCTCACAATATATCGACATAGGATATGGCATTGGTAACAAATACTCATTGAGATGTAAGAATGTTGTTGAACACCAGCTGAGGCCCACACAGGCTTTTTAATTAGTACCTGGCCTCTTTTTGAATCAAGATGTGCCTCTGTATAGGGAAAATTTTTGACAAATCCCCAGTGGCTCATAAAAGAACAGAAGGTAACTTTTTTGGCCTGTTCTCTCTTGTGCATACACAAAGTTTTCTTGGTGACTGCGAAGGAAAAAGTATTACCAGGGAGTCTGGATGCACAGAAATTGAAAGACTCATAAGAAAGAACTTCAGACAGCTACTTACTGGAAAAAGGGAATTGTGCAATTATAGATAAAATGTATGATGTGGTATTGCCTGGAGTTCTGAGGACAATACATCTCTGACAACTTACCCTGGTGTTACCTGCTAGAAAAAAACCTGGTTGTTGTTTGAATGTTGTTTGGCTAAAAGAGACAACAAACACTTCATACTCACAGATGCTGTTGTCTGGGCCTGCCCATTTGAAAACACCGGGATCTGTATGAGACAATAGTATACAGTAGAACTGCAAATACAAGCATGCAGTAAAACTGCAGGATACACGGTGTTCCAGTACGCATTTTTCTAAAATGAGTCTGAAAGTTGAAGAAAACAGGCTAGTTACTAAATAATACTGACTCAGAACTGCAATGTAGTCAGGGGCCCCCAGGTTAATGCACCAGATGTGACTTTCTGGAGAATAGATTTATTTAGACCCTGTCACGTTAATGAAAGGCGAGAGGTTGCAGTAATCCTGTGCTTCTCACATGGCTCGCTGCACTTGGGGGAGGAGAGTACCAAGCATAGGAGAGGAAAAAGGAACTGGCAGGGTCACCGCGTTGAAAAAAGTGGGTGAGCGTGACTGCCGTGCACTGCGTCGCGATTAACGGCGAGTTAATGTTACTGTCCTTCGCAGAGTGCTGATGAGCTCCCAGCTCGTGTTCCAGTCCCTTTGGCTACCAAGTCAGGCGTGGGGAGCTCCAGACAGAAAGTTGAGATTCCTGGCAGTAAGGTGCTCTGAGAACTGCCTTTGTTTGGGGTTTTAAAGGTGTTCTATTATCACTCATCAGGTTGTGGAAATGCTGATCGGTAGGGAGTACAGTCATGTGCACAGCACAGGTAGCAAACAAGAAATACTGGTTTTGGAAACAACTTTCATCATCTTCAGTGCTGTTTAAAGAGGGGAAATATTGAAATAGAAACTGCAGGTACTTCTTATTACTTGTTATGTGCCCACTCTTGATAATGAATTTACCTTCGCATGTGTATTTCATAAAAATTGTGATAAAACTATCTCTGGAAAAATATTTATTAGGAACTCAAAGGAAGCCAACAGCCAATTAGTGTAATATATAGCACATTAGAATACGTGCGGATGTAACCTCTGACTAAGTGAAATATAATTGCTTTTGCTGATTCCATAAATATGTTATTCATATGCCTACTGATAGCATGCTTTGTCTCTCAGACATCCTTTCCCAAACCTGGCCCAAGCATTCCCCTTTCCGAGCTCTCCTAAAACACTCTTTAAGTTAGTTAAATCAGAGAAACAGTACTCGTTAATGTTTGACATCTTCTGATGCTATGTACAAACAGAACAGGAAGGAAAACAGTGTACATCAAGGAATACCTTTTGCTACTGTCATGAACCTCAAAACTTAATAAGAATGATACTTTTTACTACCCTTTATTACTACGTAGGCATCCTGAGTATGCTGAAAGAAATTAATTGAACCTGACCAGCTATCTGTGCAATAGCAAGTGTATGGCAGCATGCTGGTGGAAAATAAGACATCAAATCTGAGAAAGGGGTTGATTCAACATTTTCTGTCACCGTTTCTGACTTCATTGCTTTGTGTGTAAACGATTGGTGCTAGCTGTTTACGGCAACCGAAAAAGCGGGAAGTCTTGTTGTGGTGTTAGTGTGGCCTAGCCGAAAGTTTTAGGTGCAAACACATTTTGTGTGGTAGGAAATCTTTTTCTATTCTAATAGCGTATTAGATCTGTTTGTATGTGCTGGAAAAAGAAAATGATGTCATTTTTGGAGAACATATTTAATTACTGCTGCATTTACAATAAAACAAGAGTGTGTTGAAAGCCTTAATTATACAAGATGATATCCATCTCCATCCAAGAACAGAAACAGTTGTCATGTTTTACTAACTGTGCTCCCTCATGTAGGTTTTCCAAAACATAATGGGAGGCATCAGGTCTGGATGGTATAGCCTATTCATTTACTATGTGAAAAATAAAGCACTAATATAGTTTATAGGACACTAACATAGTTTAGAAATAATTTAGATTTTGCTTGAAAGACTTCTATAGTTAACTATGAGGACCTTAGGAAACTCATGGAAATAGGTGCCAAGAGTCTTCTTGCAAAACACGTTGCTAAGTCTTACATTAAATGTAAAAATCTCTGGCTAATTACCTGATTACTTTGATGTATTTCAGAGATAAGAACAGAGCGGCTGATTCTTCTTTTATGTTCTGTTTGACATAAAGAACAACTTGGGTAGCTATCGCAAATGTTTTTCCAAACAGAGAAAGAATATTTAAAAAAAAAAAAAAAATTCTGAACAGAGTTTGCAAAAAGCATTTCAATGATCTCATTCGTCTCTGGGAAGGAAAAGCCTAGAGAGGAGGGAGGGAAGGCGCTCGGCTGGGGCTGTCACCTGGAGTAGTGTCTCGCTCTGTGGACTGCCCGTGAGCGCCAGGCTGGGATGAAATCGGGGTTGAGGGGGAGACGCAGATAACCAAGTCATAACCCTGCGGGATGCCACCAGCCTCGTTCTGTGCGAGAGCAGGGAGAGGAGCCTGCCTCGGGAGTGGACTTTCTCATGAAACGAGAGAGAGGTTCAGCTCCTGTATCAGGCAGAAAGATTTCTAAACGACAAAAAGCGGCAATAGGAAATCCACATCCATGTCCTGCTTAAAAACATGGCTCTGAAGCCTGATTCCAGTGTCCTTGCGGTGCGGGTCGGGCCGTTTATTGCCAAAGTTGCCATGAAAACGTGACACAGAACTGGAGGTCTCTTGGGAAGCGCGTTCAGGGGGCGGGGGTGGGCGGGTACCTTGGCCTAAGGAGATAACGTGGAGCAGCTGGGCTGCTGCGGCCGCCGCCCGCGCTGGGGTGCGTTGCAGAGGCCGGGGCACACTTTTTTTCCGGCGTGATGCACGTCCTCCCCGGCGAGTCACGGCCCGAGAGCTCGCACGCACGGCTTGGCTGATGGAGGGTAATTCCTTATGTTGCGTTAAGTAGTTTGGGTTTCTGAAGCCTCAGTACCCGTTCTGCAATGAACTGTGCTCCTAAGTAAGGGGCCTCAGCTTTTCTTTCAAGCTGGTAGTTCAGTGCTATTTCTTCTCCATTTCTACTTCAGATCGCGCTGGGGTGCGTTGCAGAGGCCGGGGCACCCGAGGAGTCCGGGCTGATGCACGTCCTCCCCGGCGAGTCACGGCCCGAGAGCTCGCACGCACGGCTTGGCTGAT
>NW_009231285.1:6800-10085 GCF_000690835.1 Fulmarus glacialis | reverse complement strand
CTCTAAGATCATCGAGTCCAACCGTCACCCAACACCACCATGCCCACTAAACCATGTCCCTAAGCGCCTCATCTACATGCCTTTTAAATACTTCCAGGGATGGCGACTCCACCACTTCCCTGGGCAGCCTGTTCCAAGGCCTGACCACTCTTTCGGTAAAGAAGTTTTTCCTAATGTCCAATCTAAACCTCCCTTGGCGCAACTTGAGGCCATTTCATCTTTCCCCCTCTCCCTCTAGGTATGTTTTTCCTCTTTGGCAAGAAGATTTAGGGATGGGTACAATCTCATTTTTGTTGCACTGGGGTTTTCCCTGGCCTGATGACAAGATGAACTTTCTTTTCCGAGCGTCACGGCAGCGAGGAGGTGATGCGAGGAGCGGGTGACTAGCTTTCTGGGACATTTCATTAGCTGTTCGGCTGCTTCTGTAAGACCGATCCTCAACAGGAGTCTTCTGGAAGTGCTGGCAGGCCGCTCTGTTTCCTGCAAGTTGTATTTTATCTTACAGTTTTATTCCTTTGTTCGCTTTATTTTTTAACCTATTCTCTCACAGCCTTCTCTTTTTGCTGAGTTATTCATTATGCACTAAAAAGTCTCTTTTGCAGGTGTCAGTTCTAAAATCATGATTACTGAGAGGGGAGGAAAAAAAAACCCCGAAGAGCACTGTTTACTGCCATTTTCCTGGGCACTGAAATTAATGTGTGCTGGTTTCAACAATATCTCATTTCTTTGGGAAGGCTAATAGCCCGGTCACTTCATTATCCTGCCTTTCTGCACAAGTGCCAATGTAATCGAAATGCTTTCATTTTCCAGACTGCCCTTGGGTGCTTGAGACAAATGCTTTCAAAAGCTTATCCACACTTACTTTTTTTTTTTTTCCTGTCAAACTAAAAAAGCTATAAATCTGTTCATCACCTGTCCTTTTAGGTTAATGTATTGCACCTGCAATCCTTTTTACTGTCTTAAAAATAATCAGACAGTGTGCTTCCACTGGTAGGTACTTTACCAAATCAGTTAAGGCTTTATTTGTCTGTTTATTTATTTTCCCAAGAGGGCATTTTATTACTGACAGCATGAGTCAGGACAATTAAAGGTTGCAGTGAAATATTCCAGCTTCTGATGTGATGCAATATGAACTGGAATGAAATGTTACCTTAGTCACACTGAAAAAAACAATTCATGCACTGTATGCTGTGTTACTGTGAGACAGAAGTCTACCAGTTATCTCTTCCCAGTAACTTCTTCCCCCCACTGTACATCATTGTGTGGGGAGTGACCGGTAAGGAGAAATTCTGTGTTCCTGTGTTTTGGTGCCGCTTGTGTGCAAACAGGTTGTCAGCATGGAGTTAAAAAAGTGTGTTGTCCATGGTCACGTTTTATGGAGAGCAGGCTATTATGAAGGAAAGAAGGCAGCCGGGACTCTTGGGTTTTATTCCAGGCTTCACTAACTCAGCCAGTGCTGAGTCTTCTTGTGCATTACTTATACCATTTTTAAGCAAGGGTAACAAAAAAGAGCTATTAAAATATTAAAACAGGAACGTTTTGACTTAATTGTGAAGAGCTGTATGGGTTAAGTATAAAAATTATTTTAGGGCAAAATTTTATTTTATTCCTGTTGGTCTTTTGAAATAGGATTGAAAGGTGGATTTAGTGGCTGCGTGTAATTTTCAGCGGGATTGTCCTTGTTTATTAGCTTCCCCTCCCAACCCCTTGAATTATAAGAATTCTGCCCCAGGCGCTGGGGAGTGGTGAGTGTTGACACAGGTGTCAGGACGATGCTGCAGATGATGTGATTCTCTTCACTGTGACTTATTTTGACACAACAGCCCAGGGTCCATCTTGATCCCTCATTGCCAGCCATTCAGCTATACAAATATATGTATTTTCATTTGCTAGCCATAAAGCCCCTGCTTTCCTTGCCTTGCAGGGTCTAATTTTCTCAATAGTGGGAATGGACAGTGTCTTGTGTTAGCCATGAGAGGTGGTATGATGGCAAAGGAAAGCATTTAGAAAATCATTCCAAGTACTGTTGTCTGTTCAGCTGCCCTATTCAGATTTTCTGGCCTTTTCTCCCCTCTCCTCAGACTTTATAGTTCCCTGCTTTAGCCAACATAGTTATACAGGTATATTCTGTTGCATAGAGGAGGTGTTGGCATCCTCTCATCTTTTATTACCCTGATGTATAAGCAAAAGGGTGGCAGAGATACCGTGTAGAATTTATACTGGTGGAACCACGCCGGGAGTGATTTTAATGGCAGAGGAGAAGGAAGCAGTAAGGCATGGTATTTTTCAAGTGATTGCGAGTGAAGAATGATGGAAGGGAATTACGGTTACCCGATACAGTTTTTCCCTACCCCAGTCTTGCAAAGCACGTAAGCACCTGCTTAAATTTCACTGAACTTTACCGTGTGGTTCAACCAGGCAACTACCTGAAAGCCTTGGCGTCTCTCCTGCAGCTGGGTTCCAAACGGAAGGGACAATAATGCTTCAGTGGTAATTTAGGAGGGTCGAGGATTAAATGTTCTTGAAAAGCTATTTGCATAAAGGTTTGCAAAGGAGAGAATGAGTGTGAGAATGTGTTCAAACTGAGCGGTGAAATCTGCACAGCTTGACTGGCCTCATCCATCTGGTTGGACTACGTTATCTGTGTTTAACAGATTACATTTAATCTTACCATTTCAGGGAGAGCTGTTGAGCCTCAACAGACATGGGAGAGCCGTCCTGTAAAGTTATGCAAGTAAAACGGGAGCTTAAATTTCATGCTAGGAGAACAACAGAGAAGGTGCAGAAATACCATGTCATCTTTCTGTCCTGACCACGTTCGTTGGCTTGACAGGCCAGGAGACGGGGGGTGACTCTCTCCCGCTTTGCCACGCTCCTGCTCCTTTCTGACTTTGTGCTGGATTCCCCAGGCTGGCATTTTCTTTCTGCTATGCGCTTAGGTGACTTCTTTCCTGGCTTTAGTTTCCTATCGTGTTGCTCACCAAGGAGAGCACTCTCTTCGTAGGGAAACACCTACCCAGGCAGAGGTAGTGGTGAAGCAGGGGTTAAAGCCAGCTCAGTTTCCTGCTCCTCTGCTTGCTCAGGTGCGCTGCAAAGGGTAATAAAGAATGGCTGATTAGGAGAAACAACTTTGTGCGCAATTCCAGGCTGGGAACTCTTCTTGTTTCTATTTATTTATTTTACTTATTTTTTGATGGTAGCTATTGTTTCTTATGGAAAAGACTTCTTATCTGCTGCTACATTTTTCTTTTTTTTTTTTTTTTCTTTTCTTTTTTTCCTGCCCCC
>NW_009231285.1:0-6746 GCF_000690835.1 Fulmarus glacialis | reverse complement strand
CTTCCTGGAGTCTTGAATCGGTTTGTCACGTACCTTTCTTCTTTCCTGCTACATTTAATATAACTGCCCTCATTTCAAGCACTTCTGCACAGCGGAACCCCTTTCAGATGGTCCCATGGTATCTCTCTGGATCAGGGTGAGTGAGGCATGTACTAATGGCAGAATTTGTCCTGTGCTCAGTAAGCTGTTATTCCTGTGATAACGTTAACATTTTGAAATTATTCATTTTCCTTACACAGAGGCAGCCTGCGAATGCAGACGTATTAGCTCATAACTGAGGGGACAGAAAACCTTGTTTGCTTTTGCTTTTTCATACATTCCATTGCTGGCATCTGCTTAGGCAATTAAACACCTTTCCTATTTTTCATTCTCTATAATGCATTAGAAACGGGGTCCTCTTTTTGTTCTTCTTTGAATATCTTTTCAATTTTGACTTGTCTATGAATATGTAGTTCACTTTTTTCCTCTTTCTTTGTCCCCCCCTTCCTTGTGCCTTCAAAATTGGGTTGGTGTTTCAGGGACTTTCTTGGCCTGCCTGACGTAAAATTAAAGAGGTTACCTAAAACCACAAAATTGGTGCAGCAGTGCAATTAATACGTTTTGTTTTAAAAGGGTGAAAATTCCTGGCTGACATTTGTTTAATTTTAAAACGTCCTTGTTCTTAGTCGCAGGTTGTTTCTGTAATGCTTATATTCTGTTGCTTATAGTTTGCTTTTCAAATGAAAAAAAAATCAACAGAAGCTTTACCTCTTTTTTTCCCCCAAAGTGTTTGTGTTTCAGATGCTCCCCCCCCGCCCAGTTAACTAGAAATAACAACAACCAACAAAACTATTCTTTTTCCTGAGCTCTGGCATTCCCAAAGGATTTGGGTGATGTTGCATGATGAAGCGTTGCAGCACGCTTACAACCTCAGGTCCTCAGCTCCAGCGTTTGCAAAGCTAGGATAAATGTCCAATTTCTCTTCACTCAGTATGAAGAGACACATCAGGATGGGATCTGCAAATGCCCACGTGAGGCTTCACAGGACAGGAGGTGGCCAAAGTCAAAAGAAGGTCTCTGAGGAGTGTGTTTAGTTCTTGATCATCCCCTCTTTGTGAAACTGCATCCCAGCGCAGGTGAACTAAAATGGTGCTGTGGCTGAACGAGGCGTTTCCACCCCTGTCACTTTTATTAGGCCAGCAGGAGTTCTTGTAGCCGTGTGCTTTGCTGCTGGTCCAGTGGAAAGCTAGTCCTTTTTAAAATGCATTTATTTTTCCTCCAGGGCAGTGTCTGTAGAGATGGGCAAGCACCTCCGCTGCACGGGGAAGATGGGTCGTCAGGTGGCTGGGGAGGGAAGGGAGCTGCCCCTTTGGGAAATAGCAGAGCCCTTGCATGGCTGCTTAGGCTGTCTCATCGCTGGCTGAAAGTGCTGTCTTGAAGCCATCCTGCATAGACACTTTGATAATACTGATCTCTGCAGCCCAGTACTTCTGGGTTTAGTGGTCCTAGTAAGTCTTATTGCTTTCTCTTCCCCTCTCTCTTGTTTGAAAGAACTTCAGAAGGTAATTGGGAAAGGAGAGGAGGAGGTGTTGCATAAAACCTCAGTGGTCAGAGCCACAGATTGGGAAACAGCAGACTTCAACACTCTCCTGAGCCTGTGCAACTGTATTCTCTGAGAGATGCCCCAATTATCTGTTGGTAAGCTGAGCTGGGCTCTTCTTCTCTTCTACATCAGGCTAGAACATTTTGTGGCAAGGATTGGATGAGGAGAGAGTACATGGTCCTCTCGTCTGCACAGGAGGGTGGTGTTCTCCCTCTGTCCTGATTTTTTTCCTCCAGGCCCTGATAAAGTGTTGGGTATTTATGTCCCTTAGGATAAAAGCTGTGCTACTGTGAACGGTCTTTGTTGTTAGGAACTGCAAAACTGAAGTTATTAATGGTGGGACTTGATGATCTTGAAGGTCTTTTCCAACCTAAATGATTTTATGATTCTATTTCCTACTTTAGGCTGAGTCTTTCTGTGAAATACTGGACAAGTTATTTGAGCTGTGAGTTACTGTGGGTTTTTGGACAATGGGTGGAGGTATTCTCTTTGCTCACCTCTTGTCTGCTTTGATGTAGATAGTCCTTGCCTTGACATTTTATAGTCTCCTGGCATATCCAAGTACAGCATTTAGCGTAATTGGGGTCACTAGGCACTAGACAATGGTGCGTATTATCAGAAGTCTTTATAATATAGGTTACGCACGGTATTTCAGTATTGTGCTCCTCTGAGTAGCCTGCAGAGTTAATGTTTTTGTTTTATGATGTACCATCTCTCAGTCTCTCCTCCAAAAAGAAAAATAAATCTAAATTAGACTGAAGCCTTGGGTAATTGTTCTTTCTCTATTCATCTCCGTGGCAGCAGGAAACCTAGCAGCAGGGTTTCCATTCATAGCAGACATGCGTGCCAGCTCAAATGCTTTTGTACCAAACATGCATGTGTGGGTGTTGAAGGTAAAAATGATTGGACAGTAGTGATTGCAGCTGTGTCCTTGAGAACTCAAGGCAAGGGGGATCAGCCATCTCTTTCCTGTACGTTGGTTTTGGGTTTTTTTTTTAATTCACTGAAAAAGATATTTAACAATTGCAAATTATTCCAAAAGGGCAAAGTAAAGGTTTTTTGGTTGTTAAAGACTGCATCAGCACTGGGTCTGTTTGTAGTGCTGGCATTGGTTCTGCACAAGGTAAGAATGGAAATGTACTCTGAACCACTGTGAGACATTTTGACCCCTGTAGCACCCTTATCTTCTGGTCTGCGTCCAGCTTTCAGGTACTGCTTCCACTTATCCCCCCTACCTCTTACTTACTGCACTGCTGCCACTTCCATTTCTTCATCTCGCTCATCAGAAATGCGAGTAGCAGATGGGTGGCTCGGGCAGGATTTGTCCTGGTTAGTGCTTTTCTTTTCCAGTATTGTGTTAGCCTCAGAATGACCTGTTCGTTTATGATGCACATCTCTCCGCTGTCGAGAAATAATTACAGTATGGCTTTGCACATATTATGCCCATATGAACCCCACCTGGTTAAATCTGTCCCTGATGACTTACTGTAGTTGTAGGTCTCCATTTAATTCCATTTAGCTGGTCAAGAGCAATCCGGTAGGAATAATAACAGTGAAATGTATTAGTAGTGATTTCTAGACATAGAAAGGACTGAGCAGCCTGCTTTTTGCTGTTGATACCATTGACATGGAGTGACAGGTAGGAGGAGTGCTGTTGTTAATATGATGCAAGGGCTACCAGTCATTTAAGACTAGTTATTTAAGTCAGAGTAGCTGGAGCTACTCTTTATTTATTTGCTTATGCTTATCGTTTATTATTTGTTCAGCTAATCAGGTTCTGGTGTTCCAGAGTTAATTTCCATTCTTTTCCTTACGAGTATTCACTAGCAAGTCTACTTCGGATGTTTTTTCCCCCTGACTTCTTCCACAGAGCGCGCATAACCATGCTGTGCAAAACAGTGTATATGCAGCCATTTTTGCAGTATTTGCAGGATAGATAGAAAGTTTAGCTCTAGGTAGGCAGCTGGCTGCGTATAAATGTTGTAGTGAGAGAAAGGATTTCCCTGCTAAGCAGCTAGCTGACTGGTCAAGTTTTAAATGTTGTTTCATGTTATGAACAGTTGTCACTTAACAGCATGTGAAGCTAATTGCAACTGATTAGTTGATTGCACTTGATCATTCCATGTGCTGAAAGCATAATTTTTCCAGTATATGCTTCTATGTGGAAAGATTAAATTTACCAACTTACCATGGCTTTGCATTGGCACTGAACTACAAACAAACAAAAGATCAGCCCAGATGAATGTCCTCGGACCTAGGTTTAGGTTATGCTTTGCAATTTTGGGGTATACTTTGATCTTTGCTGCATTTGGATTAGCTGTGAACAGATGGGGTTTATTACTGCTTTGTGTTGCGGTAATATTTGAAGACTCCAGCGAAGATCGGAACTGCTTTTGCTGGGCAGTGGGGAAGACATGAGATGAAGGGCTGGCCCAGAAGAAAGCGTAATCTTAACAAACAAGACAAAAAAAGGAGATTGGAAAGGAAGTGCAGGGAACATTAGTGCAAGGAGCAGGTTTTGACTAAGAGCTTGGTGAGGTGGTACCTGTCTTGCTGTCATTTGGATGAGGAAAGTGAGTGGCAGCAGTCTGAGCCCTGTTACGCCAGGGCTGGTGCGTAGATCATTCAGACCGTGGCCAGGGGAGGGAGAGAGACACAAAGGCAGGACATCCTGCTGCCACTGGCCCACAAGAATTTTTTGTTGATGGTGCCCAAGTTTAGACTTCTCAGTGGAGCAGGAAGGGCAGGAGCAGCCATCCTTTCCCATCTCTCTTCTATGTTGAAACTTTAAAGCTGCTTTTAGCGATTTATTAATTGTAAATGAGAGCAAAAGTACGCTTTTTCCCTAGAGGCAATTTTCTTTAATACTTTTGTATTTGTTCCTGAATCAAACAAAAGAAATCCAAGCAAAGGCTCAATGATTCAGATTATGCAGTGATTTCCTAATTCCTTTTCTTATACTAGGCAAAAGTGATAAGTGAAACCTGTTCCTGAGGATTTTTTTATTGACTGTCACTGTATTCTTCTGAAAGAAAATGCCAAGCACCTACTAAAACAATGTCTTTTATGTGTTGCCAAAATAAAAGAGCAGGTTTGTTCAGTGATATATGTATGCAAAAGCATGAGGATTCTGTGATTATTTTTATAAAGCTTTTTAATAACTAAGAACATGGCTCAGAGCTTGTAAAAGCTGAATATTCCAAGAACTTATTCTTTTCATAAAGTGTTTAAAGAAATTCCAGTTATGCAAAACTTGAATGCAAATCATTACAGTTCAACAAAGCTCTTAGGTACATGTTCCAATCCCTTCCAGAGCATGAAGTACATATCTCTGTATTTACTTACTTAGGCACTTTGAGATGGGTGTTACTGAGTTGAGACGTAAAACACAACCGGGTGAGACAAGCAGCAGTAAATGAAGCTGCCAAAACTATGGCAGAAGAGCAGAATAAAAAGATGGGACTGTTGACACTTCTAAATTTAGAGAAGATTTACCGAAGGTAGTTCAGGGTTGATATTGCAGTATACCTACAGAACCGTGTTTTGTTTTGAGGAAAAGAAACAATAACAGTTTTTGTTTCATAGTATGGCATTGGCTTCTCCTATCCCAGCATCCCTCCTTACCCCTTGATGGATGTGAAAAGCATCTCTTCAGTGGTTAGCTATTTGACACCTTGGAGGTACTTGCATCCGGATCAGTGGTGTCAAGGTCCTGCTGGTGGAGCCACCATGGCTGGCTAAGGAGGGGAGGTCACCCTGACAGCCAGCCCAGGTACGTCTGAGTGAGAATGTAGGCAGTGCCCTCAAGCACGAGAATATTCAAAGCTTTTTTGCCCTTTTTTTTTTTTTGCTTTGCTTTTGCAGCTGGGGGTCAGAAGGGGTTGTGTAATGTACAGTGCCTGTGTGTGTTCTGTCAGGGCTACTGAGAAATCAGTCAGAGAAAAAAAAAGTCAATTACTGAGATCAGACAGTTTGCCTGTTGTACCTGAAGAGATCTTTTTGCTGAAATGGGAACGGTCCTACCCAGACTTGCCCATTTGCCCACAGGTTTTAAATTCCAGGTGATCTGATCTTGTTCATGCAACTTTCCTTTGGCAGCTCAGAAAATGTGGCTTAAATATTCTTGCAAATTAATAAACAAGATGGATATTTTGAAGTCTGAAAACTCAGTTAAACCCTTGAACAAAGAGAGCTTAACTGTCTGACTGTATTGGAGCTTGTATTAAAGCATGTCCAGAGAGTTGGAACAGGCCAAGAAACCAATATGTTAATTAATCTCTGCAGTACTATTGGCCTTCTCCGCTTCCCTCTGTAGAGGTGTATTAACAGTGGAAGAGCTAACGTGTCCACTCTGGAATTTTTAAAAATTAATCGAGTGATACTGCTGGTTTTAAAAAGATCTTTATTTAAAACTTCCTATCTTTCATTTTAAAAATATGCTTTTCTAATGTCATATATTCTTAAATGAAAGGTTAATGCAAAAAAAAAAAAAAAGTTTTTTTTCTTCTGCAGAGAAAGAGATTTCTCTTCTAACAGACAGCTGAGCATCTAATTTAACAGGTGGTTAAATTAAATTGTTTCCCACATCAAGTGGGAAAGTGATTTTTTCTTTAAAAAAATATTTTGTAGGAATAGAAACCCCAGAGCTAAAAGTATGCATGAAGTGTTTTTTTCTGACCTTGTAAATTGCCTTCTAGAGTTGAATAATAATAATTAGTACTAAGAATCAGATGATTCATTCGACTATCATAGTACACTGGTGATCTCTATCTCGGCTTCCCTGGGTGTAGGTATAGTTTTACCAGACTGAATTTGGAATTTGAAAACTGGAAAAGCTAGAAATTCTGATACTGTAAAGTATCAGACCCCCACAGGGGTCCGTACTGGGACCGGTACTGTTTAATATCTTCATCAATGACATAGACAGTGGGATCGAGGGCACCCTCAGCAAGTTTGCAGGTGACACCAAGCCGAGTGGCGCGGTCGACACACCTGAGGGACGGGATGCCATCCAGAGGGACCTGGACAAGCTCAAGAAGTGGGCCTGTGTGAACTTCATGAGGTTCAACAAGGCCAAGTGCAAGGTCCTGCACCTGGGTCGGGGCAACCCCCGGCATCAATACAGGTGGGCGGATGGAAGGACTTGGGGGTACTGGTGGATGAA
>NW_009231284.1:0-37241 GCF_000690835.1 Fulmarus glacialis | reverse complement strand
CTGCCTGCTGGGTTAAACCATGACAGCTTTTTAAGAATTGAAGCAGGCTGTGATTTTAAGAATCACTAATACAGTTCTTTTTGCAACAAATCCTTCATTGCCAATTCCTTAAAATGATAAATTGAGATTTTTGCAGTCTTGGAGGTATTAAGTATAAAATAAAATTCTAACAGGAAATACACTAGCAATCTCACATTGATTCTTACATCTTATGGAGATATTCCCTAATGATGAATAAGAATTTACCAAAAATATGCTTATGTTGAGCTATGCATTACCTGGAATTTTTGTTTTGATGAAACAATGGCAATGTCATCTCTAAGTCTCAGCAAGAATGCAGATTAGGTTTATTAACCAACTATTTAATCACTGGCATTTCTCTGAAAAAAAAATAAAGCAGAAGAATTACTTGGTCTCAATAGTGCTCACAGAAAGAGAAAATCAAATTATAATAAGTACAAAACAGTTGCAGAAAGTACTTAAATTAAAATGATGGAAAAATAAATTGTTTCTTATATACTGTTTTGAAATTTTGAGAGACAGACCACTTCCACCCCCAAAACTTAGCATTCGCAATTCTGTATTTTACTTAATAGAAGCTATCATTCATGTTGGCAGTTACTATGATACTTTTTTTGGATGCAGTTCTCAGTGGAACCATTTTCAGAATAAGTTACCACATGACAGTGAGGAAAACAATAACTGAGTGCCTCAACACTGCATACCAAAGCAAACAGATAAGAAAGGCTTTTTTACTAGGGTAGGCAACAGAGATCCTGGACAAACTGGGAATTGTTGCAGGAAGAATAGTAAGAATTATGCATTTACTTGTACGCAAAAGCAAAAAAGTTACTTATTTGAGCTTGGTAATTTGCAGAAACCAGTTCTGGATGCATGCAGCGCTGTTCATCACATTAAGTGTCCATAGAGATGAAAAATGTGCTTTCTAACCATAAATTTGAAAGTATTTTGGCTTACTGTCCCTTTTTCCCACATCCAATCCAAATCCACTACAAAGCCACCTATTGTTTTACCTTTACTTTTCCCAAGTCTTGGGGTATACTTACTTTTAGAAATGGACACATCAAAAAGGGAGAATAGTAGTCCTTATATTTGGTGAAGCTACACATTTCCTTACATGACTGGAGGCCTGTGGTGTACTAGTGACTGCACTAGTGGCGACTAGTAGTGTACTCCAGGGGTCAAAATTGGGTCCAGTCCTTCTTAACATCTTCATTTATGACCTGGATGATGGGGCAGAGCGCACCCTCAGCAAGTCTGCAGATGACATAAAACTTGGGAGGAGTGGCTGATATGCCAGAGGGTTGCGCTGCCATGCAGAGGGGCCTCGACAGGCTGGAGAAATGGGCTGACAGGAGACTCATGAACCTCAACAAAGAGAAGTGCAAAGTCCTGCACCTGGGGAGGAACAACCCTACACACCAGTACATGCTTGGGGCTGCCCAGCCGGAAAGCAACTGGGCAGAAAAGGCCCTGGGGGTCCTGGTTGACACCAAGTTGAACATGAGCCAGTGATGTGCCCTTCCAGCAAAGAGGGCTACCGGTATCCTGGGCTGCACTAGGCAAAATATTGCCAGCAGGTCAAGGGAAGTGATCTTGCCCCTCTGTTCAGCCCTGGTAAGGCCACACCTGGAGTACTGTGTCCAGTTCTGGGCCCCCCAGTACAAGAGAGACATGAACATACTGGAGAGAGTCCAGTGAAGGGCCACAAAGATGATGAAGGGACTGGAGCATCTCTCCAGCTGGGACTGTTCAGTCTGGAGAAGAGAAGGCCCGGGGGTGATATTACCAATGTCTATAGACACCTGAAGGGAGGGTATAAAGAAGACAGAGATAGGTTCTTTTCAGTGGTGACAATACCAGAGGCAATGAGCACAAATGGAAACAGAGGAGGTTCCCTCTGAACATCAGGAAACACTTTTTACTGTGAGGGTGACAGAGTACTGTGACACATTGCCCAGAGAAGTTGTGGAGTCTCCCTCTTTGGAGATCTTCAAAAGCTGTCTGGACATGTTCCTGGGCCACTGGCTCTCTGTGGTGGCCCTGCTTGAGCAGGGATGTTGGACCAGATGACCTCCAGAGGTCCCTTTTGTAATTCTGTGATTCTGTGATTGATTCTGTGATTCTGCGAGTGTTTCTGTAGCTCTAGGATGTATAAATTCTATTACTCTCAAACAATTTAGGTGATCAACATAGTGGTGATTTAATACGGGATGTTTGTTCCTCCACAAGCTGTTGTTCTTGAAAACTGTTGTTCTTGATCTGTAAGAAGTCTAAAAAGAGATCTAGTACCCAGGTTAATTGTGTCTGAGACTTTTAAAAAGGAGATAATTTATTTCTCTCCATTTAAAAAACTGACTACCAGAAGATGCCCAAATATCTGCTCTTTCACTTATTTCTAGCAGATTTGTTAATATCCCAAACTAAATAGGAAATTTCAAATAACATCTGCTCCCAAAATGGTTTTGCAGTTTTTACCACCTTACTGAAAAGAGTGCTGAACATGTTGACAAATCACCAGCTGCAATATATTCACTGTGATACTGACTATTCCAGTCCCTTAAAATCCTACCGCTGAACTGTCAGCCAGCAGGGAAATTTTAGACTAGATTGCACAAAATATCAGCATTAAAAACAGGCAGTTCAAAAATCTAAGCTGGCATTCAAAATCAGCCACTCTAGGTCCTTCTTTGTGGCCTGACTTTCTAGGGAAATTTACAAGGCTTTATGGGATGGAATTTGCTTGGTGAAGAGTCTGACAGACTTAGCAATAATACTGGAAAAATCATTTCGTATTATGGCAGGTAATGAATAGGATTTCTCAAATATCAGTAGCAATTGCAGGATAAAGATGTTATCTTTTATTTCTAGGATTTTCAGGAGACTGACAATTAAATAGTTCCTCCTACAGATATGATGAAAAAGAGAACATCAGTTCAGTTCTAAGAAAAGGCTGAGGCAGTAGAGAAGGAGTCCAGAAATTAGTCTAATTTTTGCCACAAAATTATTATGCAACGCTAATTAGTTGTTCTGGTTTTGGCTGGGATAGAGTTAATTTTCTTCATAGTAGCTACTATGGGGCTATGTTTTGGATTTGTGCTGGAAACAGTATAGATAATACAGAGATGTTTTCGTTACTGCTGAGCAGTGCTTACACAGAGTCAAGGCCTTTTCTGCTACTCACCCCACCCCACCAGTGAGTAGGCTGGGGGTGCACAAGAAGCTGGGAGGGGACACAGCTGGGACAGCTGACCCCAACTGACCAAAGGGATGTTCCATACCATATGACATCATGCTCAGCGTATAAAGCTGGGGGAAGAAGAAGGAAGGGGGGATGTTCAGAGTTATGGCGTTTTGTCTTCCCAAGTAACCGTTACTTACGCATGATGGAGCCCTGCTTTCCTGGAGATGGCTGAACACCTGCCTGCCGATGGGAAGTAGTGAATGAACTCCTTATTTTGCTTTGCTGGTGTGCATGGCTTTTGCTTTCCCTATTAAACTGTCTTTAACTCACCCCACAAGTTTTCTCACTTTTACCCTTCTGATTCTCTCCCCCAGCCCACTGGGGGGAACTGAGCGAGTGGCTCTGTGCTGCTTAGTTGCTGGCTGGGGTTAAACCACAGCACCTGGTGACAAAAGTTTGTCACTTAAATCATATTGCTCACATAATGGTAGCAGGACTTTTGACAGGTGCTTTTTGGTATGAAATATAAAAGGCACATCCAGTATGGACTGTCGTCATCTATGAGCTTGTCTGACACATATTTTTTTCCAACCTCGGTGTGTAACGAATGCTGAAGCTTACCTAGAAACAGAACATGCCAGAAGAGGCAAGGCAGGGAAGACTAGCAAGATGCTGACTAGTATTCCACAGAGTTAGCATTCACAGAGATGGGCTTAGAGACTTCACATCCAGTTTTAAATAAATAAATCACTGTCTTTCTTACTTCCAAGTGAAGTCACAGAACTAATCTCTCCTAGGGACACGGAGACACACCAGCATTATAACAGGGCAAGAACAGCAGAGCAAGACTGAACATTAGACACCGATAAGAGCTGCTATCAAGGCCACTGATGTAATCTCTGCATTCCCACAGACTTACTGCTGGCTGCATCTTCTATGCCACAAACTCAAAGGCAAGCCAGCATGTCACAGGCAACATCAAGCCAGGCAAAGCTGCTAGAGACAGTACCTGACACTGTAAGCATGTACATACATAACCACAACACCATGTACCAGAGGCTTCAGCAGGGCTTGCTTGAGCAGTGCTTGGAGATGACATGCCATTATTACTTTTTGTTCCATCCAGGCTATTCTAAACCTAGCTGATCCTACAAGGCCACTTTTTCAGAGCACACTTTTTAGTGAAGTTTAGATTGATGCTAATCAGTTCCATTCAAAAGTAAAAAAGAAATAATACCTTTTTATAAAATGAAAAGATCCAAGGGAGAAAGTACTGAGTTTTTCCTTCTAACATTTGAGAGAGCAAATCTTGAAATGGTGAAAAAAAGTTCTTCTTTTAGTAGTTGAATTCATTATCCTTTTTTCCAGCTATTTTTGACATTTTTTTCTTTCCGAGCAGTCAGCGTTTGAAATACTCAGTTATTCCGTTTCATCTTACACTACACATAGTTTTCACATAGCTTTCACCACTCTGTTAAAAACTATGGTGCTATGCTATGGATTTAAAAAAAAAAGTTAAACCATCACTGAAAGCATTGTTCCCACATTCTATTATTGGTTGGCAGGTGGGCAAAATACCTAGTAAGAAACTAACATAAATTGGAGAGAATACTTAAAAGGCACTAGAAGTCTCAGTAAAGCTTTAAATATTTTACAAAAGCTGTGATCTGTAGGCTTTGCCTTCGGCCAACATGCATTCAAAGTGAAATAGGCCTAAAAAAAACCCCTTTGCAATAAATAGATACCTCATGGAGATATTCTAGCCAGCAAGTCTCCACCTTTATGCTTTGAACAAAAGCTGCAGGAAAACTTTGAAAAATCCTCCATGAAAGACAGAAGAAAATTGGAGATTTTTTTTCTCCTGTGTCAGGAAGCAGAGTTTTTCTAGTTTGCCTCACAGATCTATTTTAATAGCAATGTCAGGCCAATTTGGTGTCTGCACCAAGTTCTGAAGTATGTGTTCTGAAGTGCTGCTTCGCAATCCATTTCACCTTAGTCTCATAAGAAATATCTTGTCAGAGAAGCATAAATACTTTGCTTAATCTCAGCACACTGACAATGAACTTTTGGGCAAAGATAGGATGCTGAGAAAATAAATGCATATGTATATTTATTTACATTTATATTGGTTATATGCACAAATTATAATATTTATATTAGAGGTAAATGTAAAGCTTAATGCATTCATGCTGGAGGGATCTCTATTTTCTGTCCTAGATGACAGAAAAATCCTGGCATTTGAAATTTCAGATTGAACAACAACATTTTAAAATTAATCCAAGTCAGACTGGAGAATAATAAAGGGCAAGAAGTGATCTTCTCAGCTACAGATCTGTTATTTTGCTCTCAAGACAAGATAAAGCTTCAGAAAATTGGGAGATAAATGGCAGATGAGATAATGCAATACGACTCTACCAGAGAAAGATAATTCTGACATGATGTACTTACTTTCTTCAATATGACATTTACTTTCATACAGGAAGCTAGAAAAAATAATCTCTCTGGACATCTACAAATGTTTCCTATCATGCCAAATGGAAAATTATTGTAAAATCTGGCAAGTATGAGTGTCAGAAGAACTATGAGGTAGATGAGCAACTGACTGAAGGGAAAGCCCAAAATGAGTTATACTGAAAAAGGAGTTTTGAGACTGTAACTCACTGAGTTTCTCAAGAATACAGCTTGGGGCTAATTCTGTTTACACTTTCATTTAATGATATTGACGCACAAGTCAATACGCACTCATGAAATTTGCTGGCACTGTGAAATTGGGGAGCAGTCATTACAAAGGAGTCTTGGAGAAAGGATAGCTGACCTTGAGGACTGGAGCCATAGAAATAGGATGGACCTCTTTATTACAAAATACAAGTTCACACCCTTTGGAAGAAATAATAAGCTGAGAGCTCACTAACTGGCAGCAGCAGAAGTAAAAAAAAGGTATGGACTTCTTTAATTGATCGTAGGATGTGAATTGATGAAGGTGAACATGGCCATGGTTGTAAAAAAGACAAATGCAATCCATGACCAGGATCAACATCCAGTAGCTATAGGGAACTAGAAGGAAAAGTGTAAGAAAGATAAAAGTGAAAGAAAAAAAGAGAAACTGAACGGAGAAAACTCTTAGACCTCCTCTTAACAGAAGAAATTCAGGACATCAGATGAAATTATCAACTAAAGTTCAATAAGAATATACATTTTCACAGTATGCATAATTAATACTGTGGATTTTATGGCATGAATGAATTCTATGTGATGTTGCAGATATCAGAAATATAAAAGGACTATAAGATAGTGGAACTGGATCAGATATCCCAAGGAAAACTCCTTTTCCTGTGCTTCTAAATTCATGTGGTTTTCTTGGCCTTCCCAATGTTTGTGTCCATAGCCCATCCTCATTCTATATTTTAAAATAAAATTCTGGGCATATTAGTTTCAATATTATAGTCATAATATAGTGGGGTGTGTGTGTATATATATATACATATACAAATGTGTATATCATATATATTAAAATATCTGTACACTATTTCAAATCCAGTCTTGCTGGAAGAAATTGAATCATTGACTTTGTGTCCTGGTTTCGGCTGGGATAGGGTTAAATTTCTTGCTAGTGCTGTGTTTTGGATTTAATATGAGAAGAATGTTGATAACACACTGATGTTTTCAGTTGTTGCTAAGTACCCTCCTAATCAAGGACAGCTTCCATGCCGTCCTGACTGAGCTAGGTGCACAAGATGGGAGGGAACATAGTCAGGACAGCTAGCCCAGCTGGCCAACGGGGTATTCCATACCATGTGACGTCATGCTCAGTATATGAATGGTAGGCATGTTCCAGGAAGTAGCGATCACTACCTGGTTATCGGTCAGCGCGGGTGGTGAGCAATTGCATTGTGCATCACTCATTTTGTATATTCTATCATTATTATTATTATTTTCCCTTTTCTGTTTTATTAAACTGTCTTTATCTCAACCCACGAGTTTTTATCACTCTTACCCTTCCGATTCTCTCCCCGTCCCACTGGGGAGGGGAGAGTGAGCGAGCGGCTGCGCGGTTTTTGGCTGCTTGCCAGATTAAACCACGACACTTTGCCAGACATTGCAATCTAAAAATCATATGCAGCATATTATGGAGGAAGTAATCTACAACTATAGATTATACTTCAAAATTTTAAAAGAAATAGTATTCCTTCTTCTCACCCTCATTAACATAAAGCCTTACTCTCATCTTGTCCCTTACAAAACAAATTAAACAGCAGTAACTAATACAGGGAAGACAAATGCACAAAGTGAAATACCAGAGCACTGAACGGAGGACCAGAACATTAAATGGAGTACTAGTACCTTAACTAGCAAGGTATATAGCTTACTATATACAACATTATTTCCTCCTTCACCACAGAGGGTTTTTCAACAAATGTACTAAATATTCTTTTTTTTGTTTTTTATATATTCAGCTAAGACAGCCCAGTCTCCTTATCCCACTCCTCTTTACAACACAGTTCTGTTATAAAGAGTTACCAGGTTTTTTGTCATACATAATTGCATTTTTCCAAATCGGTCCTCTAAATAATTTTCTTCTACACTCACAATTCCTAGTTTAACCTACCAACACACCCTCTAAGAGGACAGGTACCCCTGCTGCAGGCTTTAATATTTTGCTTTGAACAAGTGTGTCTATGATAATGCTCGCTTGCAGTATTTTGTTAGATGAGGTTGCAAATTTCCTTCGAAATTGCAGTGCTTGCATATACATCCACATGCTGAAGCTGATAAATGAAATGCTTACAGTACATGATTATTATGAACATTTTTAATGAGCCAAAATGCAGAGGAGGACCAAGCAGTTCTGCAAAAATTCAATATATGTAACCACTGCTGTCTCCAAAGAATGCTATGGATTTGGGTTTTTGCACCTATCAAGGTTACAACAAACATGGTAAGACATCTTAATGCGTAAATCCCTTGCCCCTCCTGATCCAAAGGAGCGTTAAACTGAAAAGTAAAGAATCATCAGACTTTGGACCAGAAAGTATAGTTCGTGTCTAACAAGTAACATAGTTCTTCTACTATAGAATCCACACAGCTTCCTAAAGCAAGTAGTGGGTGATACTTTACATACTTTACAAACCTCACCCACTTCCACCCACAATAAATCTTTTTTATTTAGTTAGATTTTTAAGAACTTAACAAATAAGCAGAAGTCAAAAACTTTTGGACGTGGAAATGGTACTGATCTGACCATCAAAGTTTTAACATTAAATCCTATTGTTAAAGTACATCACTTACTTACAGTGAAAATTAATTATGTTGATGAAAAAATCTGTGTATTATGTAACAGCAGAAACTATTGATTTTTGCTATGTGACATTAATTACCATTTTTGCTGTGTGACATTTACTATTGTATAGTAAACATATATTTAGATTCTTTGTGCAACGAATGAGGAAGCTGATGGAACAGCAGAAGACAGAACTGGAAACAGTCCCAGCTAATATACTGTAGTATCAAATTCTATCCTGATCATCAAGATTAAGAGTCAAATTCTCCCTGGTCTTTCAAATTCTGCACCTGGTCATGGTGCAGACTAAGGGGAGTGAGGGGTTAAATTTCCTCATTTTCGCTGCAGCCTTCTGGCTGCTTATGTATGTGGAGTAAGTGGAGCACGGAACTACAACCAAGAAAAGGAGGGAGGGAGGAAGGGAGAGAGGGAGAGAGAAAAGTTTCCTGAACCAAGTTCTAATCTGCCTGCTGTTCAACACAACACAGAATAAACTTGGTGGGAAACTCCACTGCTGAATTCCAGATTTTGCAATTATAAATGGTCACATAATAGATGTTCAATTCGAAGAGTCGATCAAACATCCATTTTGATGACAAGAACACACAAACAATTCTTAATACCATACAGTGATGACATTAAGGACAAAGGAAAGGAAGAAGGGATGACGAGCACACCAATTCCTAGATCTCTGTAATAGCAGGGATATTGTAAAATAAAACTCCCAAATGATCTTAAAGGCAACTACAGTCATGCTGGAGAAGAAGGTAGAAAGAAAACAAAAATAAAAAAGGCCTTCCAGCAATCCCTGCCAATCTGAGCTGACCCCACAGGCCCCTCTCTTCCTGCTCAACAAGTCCTCATTTTCTTTTTCAGCAAATAATGAAGAATGAGAAAAGTGCCTCAGATAAAAGACATGTTGAATAGACCTAGATTTTAAGTTCTTGAACTCTGGGAAAGATGGAAACCACAACACAACACTAAACTACAATAAACCCCTGGATAAACATATTATTGCTGAAAGCTGCAGCTTAGTCTATATTGGAAAGGTAAAGAATTCAACCTGATATTTAGGCTTGACTCTGATGTACGTGATAACCTTAGAAAATCGTAGAACCGTAGAATGGTTTGGGTTGGAAGGGGAACTTTAAAGGTTATCTAGTCCAACCCCCCTGCCAGGGGCAGGGACATCTTCAAATGGATCACGTTGCTCAGAGCCCCATCCAACATGACCTTGAATGTTTCCAGGGATGGGGCACCAGCGACCTCTCTGGACAACCTGTTCCAGTGTTTCACCACCCTCATTGTAAAAAATTTCTTCCTTATATCTAGCCTAAATCTACCCTCTTTTAGTTTAAAACCTTTACCCCTTGTCCTGTCACAACAGGCCCTACTAAAAAAATCTGTCCCCATCTGTCTCATAAGCCCCCTTTAAGTACTGAAAGGCTGCAATAAGGTCTCCCTGGAGCTTTCTCGTCTCCAGGCTGAATAACCCCAACTCTCTCAGCCTTTCCTCATAGGAGAGGCATTCCATCCCCCTGATCATTTTCATGGCCCTCCTCTGGACCCCCTCCAACAGGTCCATGTCTGTCTTGTACAGAGGGTTCCAGAGCTGGATGCGGTAGTCCAGGTGGGGTCTCACCAGAGTGGAGTAGAGGGGCAGAATTGCTTCTGACACCCTTAGTAAATCTTTTAATTGACCCAAATGGATTTAGCCATTTGTAAGTAAAATAAGAGTCTGGTTCTTAAGTAGGATAATAAAGTCTCATTACTGGAATAAGGATTGTCCTAAGGGTTGCTACTATCATTAATTATTGCATTACTGTAACAGCTGTGAGTCCCAAGCAGGGGGTAGGAACCAACCTTGGCAGATGTGGTATGAATACTGTCCCCCAGCTTATTCCTGATAGTAAAGACAACGGCAAAGGGCAGAGATAAGAGTAAGACGGTCTAAGACAGTTAAAAGACCTTGATCTTGGCAGACCTTCAAAATGAATGAGGGAATGGCCAGAGCAGAAATAAATCAATTGTGTGCTGCATGAAGGTCAAGTTAATGGCAGGCTTTGTTACCTTTCCTGTCCTACCCATCCTGCAGAGTTCCTATTCCAAAAAATTTCCTAACACTTTGGGACCAAGAGCAGTCAAGATTATAGATGTGTCCAAGGCAAAAGCTTAAGTAAAGGTGAATTTGTTGTGAGGTCCATGCTAAAGGCAAAGAAGAGGATTATGGGAGGGCTGTTAACAATGCCATAGTTTAGCCTTACAAAGTTCCCAATCTGAGGAAATTCTTTGGAATAAGAAGTGAATGACCAATGATACTTATTATTACCAGCAAAACTCTTAGCTTAAAATTATTTAAAGAAATTACCTCTCCTTGCATTTAATGGTCTTTAATTTTCTGTGTCCTTTGTATCTTTTGAAGCCAATTTAAATATGTAAACATATTCATATTTTGTTGAACTAAAGTCTCTATGAGAAACAGAAGTGTTGCTTGTTCCTATCATGTATATCATAAAGAAAGCCTTACCTGTTCAAAGAATACAAATGAATATTTTTCAGTTATAGTAGAATCCTACTTGATCCTTAAGACTCAAATTAAATGCAGTAGTTCTTGTACAGAAATCTATAGCATTTTTGTCTCCCTATTCTAATGCAAAGCTTTTTTGTGTGTGCATATTCTTTCAGGTGTGCAATTTGCTTCTATCTCAGCTTACAGAAGTATATGCACGGTGACAAAGCAGAAACTCATCTGCTGTAGGCAACAAATCTCTATGCTAAAGAAAAGTACATATTCACTTCTCTTTGGAGACAGGTTTCGCTTTTCTTTTGTTGAAATTAAGGTTATAAGTTTTATTGAGAAAAATGGAGTTCTGAATACAATATGGTAACTGGAACTTTTTTTGTTGTTGTTTGCTTTGTTTTTACTGTTTTGGTTAGCATAGACCAGACATCAATAAAGGAACAGGGATTTCTGCAGTGTCTTCTATGCCTTTGTCTATCCACCCTCCATCTCCAACTTGTCTGTTGAGGAACTGTTACCACCTGCATGCCCGGTACTATTCCCTAGATACTGGAGAGGTACTGTGTTGTGCCTGAACGTCAAATGAATCAGGACCACAACAAACAAGTGGGAGACAAGGAGTCAAAAGACAGGAAGAACATTAAAAACTCTTCTCAAAAGAAGCTGTATACCATGGGTTCCCTCCTATCACAGGGCCGAATGACGCTTGAGCAACAAGCAATCCCCAGCCTCCTCCCTTTCCAAACTCACATCACACTGACATCCATATTCATTTGTGGTCAGAATCTTGGGTGAATTCAGCCATGATGTTAATGAATGGATAGGCACTGATGCAGTCTTTCCCTCTGAATATGATACAGAACTGTACCAAGCTAACTGGAGAAAACAACAGTCCTCCTAGTCCCTCAATAAATTCAAGCTTGCAAGGTGCCACGTAACTTGCTATTTTTAATTTCAAGATAATTAAAATACTCCCCACAGTTTTAGAGTTCCCCAGTGTCTCCCATAAGAAAAATAAAATAACCTTCCTTCTTTTTCATTTTTAAATGTCAATTGTTACACTACAGACATAGATCTAATACATCAAGTGGAATAACTAGGCCACTACTGAGGACACAATTGAGGTTACCATCCCTAGGGTTGACCTGTATTGTAAAAAGCCTTACTGACAGTGACATTGTCCCACATCTACAAGACATACTATGTTTGCTTATAAAGCAACTACTGATGCATAAAGCAAACCATAAGGTTCACAGTGTGAAATGAGAGACCTTTTTTTTTCAAACTGATCACTTCTGAAATCCTGCAAATTTTATTCCTGTCAGCTGACTGTGAAATATAGATAGAACAGAAAGAAGGATTCTCTGTCCCTTCCAAAGTTATTCTTAGGAACAAGTAGAAAACAACACCATTTGAATTTTCCATATTGTCAAAATAAAGGCAGTTGAAATTGCGTGAAATATGATATTCCAGGAGATTTTTAAATTTAGGAAAGCAATGAATGTAATGGAATAAATAAATCATTTTTGCTACTAATTTTAATAACAGTTGCACAAATACTAAGAAAAATATTTGTATTTGTCTTCAAGAAGTTCAAGTATCCATGCCAAAGTCTTACAAAATCATTAGAAGAATGGTAAACCAAGTATTTGCAGACTCTTCTAGTTTGGTTTTAATCACTCACATTGTAACCATATGTCTTATTCAAAATTTCATAGAAATATTGAATAAAATTAAGTTCAAGTCAGGCCCCCAAGGAACTAAATTTGAAATACCCCCATTTGACTGGTAAGCTATTGATAACTTCTCTCCAAAAGTGTTTCTTCTGTTGGCTGTGTATACTCACTTATCTCATTTTTGCAGACTGTATTTCTCTAGTTTAAAGATACATCTAAGATTACATTTTTATAAGCAAAGATACACTGCTGCTTGTCACTATTAGCCTGCCAAAGTAAACAATTAGAAAAAAATATTCAGAATAAAAAGTGTCACGCATAGATTGTTTTTTTTAAAAAAATTACCATTCTCCTGCTTTCTTATGTACTGATAATTCATCCTGGGGTCTTACCGGAAATCAAACTTTGGTTGAAAGATTTGTCTTGCCCTCCCTCATTTATTTCATGGTTTACTTTCAACGAACTACTACGTTCATATATACCTCTGAATTTTCCCTCATTCTCTCCTTTTTTCCCCAAAGTTAGTTGCCAGTAGTAAATTGCTTCACCCCTTCACATACATTTATCAAGACATCTCTGGTACATCTAACTTGTATAAATCCTCCTTGATCTACTTTCTTAATAGCTTGTTAGAATTGGGATAATGAATAAATGGAATCTATTTGGAAAGACTTAATGTGTCTTCTCCTGAAGTGAGAGACCAAAACCCCTTGGATTTCTTTGAAGCACTCCACAACTATGAAGAAGTTTGATCCAGCTGATATATTCTACTCAAATTTCCAAAAGATTGTTGATTAATTAGTTCCACAAAGGTTTTCCATGAAGTTTAAGCAGATATGGAATGAAAGAAAATGCCTTGACATGATTAAATAAAATGTTAAAAGAGAATAAATAAAGGGTAGAAGTAAATGGTCGTGTTTTGAAAGGAATAAGGTCACCAGTGACCCTTCAGCGTGTTCTGTAATCTGAAAAAAAAACGGGTAAGGTTTGAATATGATACAATTTTTTTCAGGCTACTAAGTATAAAGAAAAAATGAAGAGCTGGTGAAGGAAAAAGTTTCATGAGACTGAGTGACTACAGAACAATAAATGACCTTCAATGTAAATAAATACAGAATGAGACATGAGGGGAACATCCAATCTTATCTTTAAATATAAAAAGATGGGTTTTGGGGAGACCAATACTGTTCAAGAGCAAGAATTAGCAGTTACAATACACAGTTCTCTGAAAACAACGGATTTCAATAGTCAAAAAAGAAATTGTATGTTAGGAAACGAATAAAGAAGAAACAAGGAAACATCTAAGTCACAGCACAAATCCATGTTTTTCCCAACCTTGAATACCATGTATGATTCTGATCCTCTCAAGTCAAAGAGAGCTGAAGCAGAAAAGGTTGAGAATGACTAACTGACATGATCAGAAATGCAGGATGGCTTCCATATGAGGAACAGCTGAATTACTATTACTCTTGTAAAAGATGAAACTTTTACTATTCATAGAAGAGAAGTGAGGTGGCCTACAAATCATGACCGACATGGGAATGGTTAGATAGGTGCTGTTTACTGTCTCCTCCAACACAAGCCCTAAAGAAACAGGTTGGAAAAAAATTTAAAAAAAAAAAAAGTAGTTCTTCATGGAAGAGGCCATAGACCTTTGAAGCTCTTTGCTGAAGGACGCTGAATAAGAGAAGCTTTTAGGGTTCAGAGAGCTACTGGACAAGAGCGACTAAAGGTGGAAGACAGCTCTGCTAGTAGTTACTTCATAAGCAACAACAGGGAATGCCCCTACTTTGAAAATTGCTGAAGGCTGCAAAACTATCTGGGAGCTGGTGAATGCAGGGAAGGGAGGAAATATGGATGTTTGCTCTGTTCTTGTTTTCTCTCATGGGAAAGTTCGGGAACAGAATACCAGCGTGGTGGGACCGCAGCAGAGCTAGCTGATATACTGGGCCAACATGGCTGTGCTGTGTCAAACTACTCATGTGAAAGTGGGAGCAGAAAATGTTTTAATATTTCAGCCTCTTCCAGCTCTTTGCTTTGTGTTCACCTTCATTATTAAGCAATGGAACTAAAATTCCCCTTGACATCCTTTTAAGTTTAATACCTTTATACAACCCGTTATTGGTACTTCTTCTGTCCTTCCTTAATTGTAATGCAGATTCAGCTGCAGCCTGCAAGAGGCCTTCTGTTAACTGCTAGGTGACAAATAATAGCTAAATAACTGTCAAGTGTCACACGTATCTGACATGACATGGGGTAGTGTGGTTATATGGAATAATTCTTTTTTCAGTCTGTTCTCATATAGCAGTACAGTGGCCTTGCACTTCACATACAGCCTCATACTCTTAAAAATGATCCTGTTTACGTAAACCTACAGCAGCTGTGTCAAGCTATACTGCAGTAATATATGGATTCATTAGGCAGCAAACTGAGCAACTTCACAACAAACATTGGAAGGTTCACATGATGCATGAGAAAGGTATCTCCAGAGTGAAATTACACGTGTAAAGAACAATTAATAAAAATACTGAGTCTATTAATATATTTCTGAAATAATGGTATCAATTAAACTTTTCATTAAGTCATCCAGAATCCATGATTTTCCAAAGGGATGTTGCTGATACATACCCATTCTCAGCTTAATTGAACTGTGTAAATGTAATACTGCAGTTTTCATGGCAAGAAATATTATTAAACTGCAATTTACAATATAATAATTAGAAAAAAATCACACAGCAGAAATAAAGTTCCTAACAAATAAAAGATCATTAGTAGAAAAAAGAAAAAATTGACCAGATGGCCAAATTAGCCAAAGAAATAACAACATTAACTTAGAGGCCTTATTCTGATGGCAACAGGATTAATATCAAAATTGAGTTGTAAAATAATGCAGTTTTTATTAAATACACTGAATTGTCTGCTCAGAAACAATTTTATTTTAAATATTTTCTGTAAAATAATGTCAAGATATTTTTCATATCTTGGAAGCATCATCTTGTTAAAACCTAAATCATTCCCACCAGGCTGTACTAGACCATATCTGATGGTCTCCTGTGACACTAAACAAATATTGCATTACTGGACTAATGAGCTGTAGATATTACTGTAAAAATGACACATCCCTCACAAAACCCATCTATGGCGGCTGTTCTCCATCTCAGTGGGCAGAATACTCTTACTTTTCTGTGCCCCTATTATTCATAACAGATTAATGCAGGCAAGCTTAAAGAAGCTGCTGTGGATCCACAATACCTGTCAGCAGTTCCTCTGATGTATTTCCCTAGGCTGGAGTAAATCCAAGCTAATTTCTGACTGAAGTCCGTGTCCTGCAGTGGTGGAGTACCTTTATGATTCATCTCATGTAGTAGATCAAGTATGATACACTTGAGAATCTACTGAATGACTATAATAGCACATAAAGGTAAGCATGTGTGAGTGTCTTTGCAGAATCAGGACCCAAGAGAAACTAGATGATAAATTTGATAGCTATCATGTATTCAGTTAGGATTTAGAAGGCCATCATTTTAGATACATTGTTTTTTAATCTCAAATTCTCCCTATCCCAAATGGTTTCAAATACGGAAATTATCAACCCATTGTCCCCACTGTCAATAATTGCTGATTTTGTATCACACTTCATTAACTAAGTTTACAGACTTGGCAGTAAAAATCTAACTGAATTTCTGATCTGCTTTGAAGCAAAAGCACCAGAACAGATATGAAAAGCAACAATTTGAAAAATGGAAAACTAAGCATTTCAGCTGCAACAGCTGAGCAAAAAGCTATTGATTCCAATAGTGTAACATCAATTGAAAAGAAACACTTCTCCCCCAAAATTCCTGTCTCTTCTTAATATAGAGAAGTAAAAAAAGAATAGTACTTGTCCTAGTCTTCTGAATAGCTAGGGTTTTTTTCTTTTATTGTCATTATCTTGAATACAACGTTTGCCTATCAAATGTGCTTACATAATATACATCACATCCATTTAGTCCGTCTAAAGACAATGTATTGAATTGTACCGTTTAAATTGAGTAATTTAAATTTAATACCCAGAGAGTATTACAATGGTGGGAAATCAGTAATTTGAAATGTTTAGGAGGTGCCTGAGTTTCACATGTAAGCACATACCTTCTGAAATGCAGGTTGCTATGAAGGTATTTCAAGTTCAAAATCCTACCTGGAGAAATCCTGAATCACCAGTCATGCTTGGAAGTCTTGTCCTTCCCAACCTCAGAACATCACTGTCCAGCACTCCAGAGAGTGCTGTTGCCCCTGCTCTTTTCTCAAACACTTGAGATGATGTTATAGGACAGAAGAAAGCATGGAGTGTTACAAACTGAGCAGGTTCCTTCTCATGACAGTGTGGACTTAAGCTTTCAGAGAATCTTCACAGCAAGTATTTCCTTGATTGCCCAGTCTTAATTAATAGAGCCTTTCGGCTTCTGATACACATCATGTCCTACAATAAAAGGTGGTATAAAAGAGGAAGAAATTGAAGCAATTAATCTGGCTAGATGCCTTGGAGTACCTTGAGGGGAAAGTGACATTTCTTACTAACAACCAGTTGTATAAAGCAAAAAATCTAAGGTGAAAATCTTTGAAAACTAACAAAACGGAGGAAAATGTATGTTACAATTTATTTTTCCATTCCTGGTAGACAGACAATAAAAGGATCTACTTTTCATTTGTTTCCTCAAATTATTTGAGAAGAATTTAACCCTCCTCCATCTTCCCCCAATTCTCTTAGCATAGGTGAGAGCATCCAAAACCAGAAATGGGCTGTATGTGCGACAGTAGAAGGTTCCTGTCTCATCTCATATTCTTGCTTTTTGTTTTGGATGGATCACTTCACCTCTCAAGTGCTATTCTTGTTACATTTTATGTCTATCTTGCCTCCTGTGGGATCAAGCCCATAAAAGACAGCATGACAACTATCATGATTGGGGATATTTGCTAACAGAGCTTAAAAAGGTAAAAGGTAAAGATAACACAGTCTGGTCTGGACTGTGTTAAGAAAGGCAGCAAAGGATTGCAAGTAAATTTGTATAGCCCTTAGCATAATATAATCGCAGCCAAAACCATTTTTTGTAGACAAAATAATATTATCTTGCTTTATCATGCTTTATTTTAATCTGCTGGGGAACCTACCCTTTCCCTTCTTCCTGGGGGCTGGGCAGAAAGACAATAATTCAGTTGAACCACATAAGGGAGGAACATGCTTCAGGCCCATGTTTCTGGCCGGCAAACCTAGGAATGTTACCAGACACATCGAATCTATTCTGCTCAGGATACTAAGGTTCACCTGTAAATAGAAAGTGTACATGCTTAACAAAGAATTACATTTTTTTTTACCCCAAGACTTCCAGGTATTTGCCAGCCTGGTCATGGTTACTGCTCTGTGTATAAGGTAGCGTTAATGAAAGGCAAGAGGGAGCATGGAGGTGATCTGTGTACAGTATCTGTCTGTATACAAAAAGTGAAGTCAAATCTACAGAGTTATTTTGTTGTTCCACCCACCCCTGACTGGTTTTGAATCTTTTGCATGCTAAATAGAATTACTAAAGCTCTTGAATTGATAAGGCACATTTTAAATTAATATCAGAGCTGCTTTAGATCTTCATTTTTAAAATATAACATAAAAACTTCCAGGAGTGAAGGACTACATAGCCAAGTGGCATGATATCCTGTTATACATTATGTTGGTATTTACTTGACTGCAGAGGAATAGCAAGATGGAATTAAGAAAAGAGAAAACAGACTGTAATGGAATAAAAGGCACATAAAAGATAAGAAAAACATAAGTAAAGCTAAGAAGATCAGTAGTTTGTCTGCTCTTTCCATGTTTTTGAAAATAAAACTTTTTTCAAGACGAGCTGCTAGACTTGCATATTAGTTTCATCAAATCCAAAAGTTTAGATCGCAACATAAATGAAGAAATGCTTCAGTGTACTTCTGTCCCTGTGCAACATTTGAAGTACCTATTGTTAACGACATTTTCTGGTAGCATGGGCATTGACAGTATTGCTTTTCAAACATTAGCGGTGGACGATACTCTCCACTGGAGACCTAAAGTTTTTAAAATATCCCCCACCTCTTGCAGAATTTTTAAAGGTTATTAGTTTCAGGTATCATGAAGACCACCAAGATGATTTATGAACCACTAGCCTATATCAGGACTGAAAATGTGGAAATGGAGAAAAATGTCCCATAGAAGAGAGCTCAAGCAAAGGAAGGTGGGAAGAAAAGGCCTCTCAAAACAAAGACAGGTGCTTGGAGAAATGAACGAGGGGTCTGAGATAGCACTAGGAAAGTTGCCAAATTATTTGTTTCACATTAACTTATCTTCTGGTGATTCACATGAAGTAATTATGTCTGGTAATTTCATCTCCATTTCTCCAGCTTAAAATGAAGTAGTCTTGCAGGGTGTAGTTTTCATGAAGTGCTAAATAGCAAAGGAGCTTGCACTCAAATGCATTATTAAGCATCCACATGAATCAAGAAGGAAAAGATGGATAAAAGGATGGATAAAAATGTGCTGTTGTACAGGTATACTTGTACAGATATACTGTTATAATACTTCAAAAAAAAAAAAAAAGAAAGAAAAAAGAATCAAAGCATACTTTGAATTAGCTTGCAACTACGCAACATAGTTTGACAAGCCCACATAGTAAGTTACAGGTAGGTCTGGAAATTATTCATTGTTTAAGGTCCTAAAATATGAATGCCAGCATTGCACCATGTATGCCCAATCAATATATCCCCAATACTTAGAGTAAATCTTTATTTCCAACTTCTTCGAGATATACACCATCTTGAGAATATTAAGTGAAAAATTCTTTTCTCTTTTGTGTTTCTTCAAAAAATGTGATTTGTCTGATTTGTTTCATGAAGCTTTATCAATTGAAGACTGTCCAGCAAAAAACTATTGAAATCTAGCTAAGATACACAACATTAAATTTAGAAATTCAGTACAAAAAACTTTTGAAGCTCCATGTTTTTTTAAAAATTGAGAAAAATATTAATCTTTCTGTTGCTAGGCTTTCCTGTGAATAAGGAATGGAGATATTTCAGAAGGAAGGAGAACAGAACTCATAAATTGCATTTATGAAGAAGAAAGATCCAATTGTAGCAGATGTGAAGTAAAGAACTCATATATTTATCATTAATATTTTGGAAGGCACTCTATAGAAATCAAGAATTTAAAAATAGAGATATCTTCTTGTTTAATAAATTTCTGCTAAGATAGAATGCCAATACAAATGAAAGTGAAAAGTAAAGAAAAAGACTGTAGTGGACACATGTTATATATACATCACTACACACCAGTAACACCTTTCACATCACCACATACACTCTTTGTTTACTGATGTTCAATGATGAGATTCCGCAAGTAAATTTCAGTTTATTAGATGTTCCAAAATGTTAATTTTGACTACTAACAATTTATGATTGTTGAACTAAACTTCACAGTCACTAATTAGTTGAAATTTGAAAAAAAATTTCTTAAAATTTTCCCTGAAAAAAGAAGAAAAGAAAAAAACAAACTCTATGCTTCATTCTTTTCCTAAAAAAATAGCCTTTATAACATGAGCTTCTGATACTTTAATTAAGAGGCAGTTTTCTTCTCCAAAAACATTTGGACAAAACAAGACAGCTGATTAAAAAAAATGCTTCTTAGAAGTTTAAACCTAAACTTGCTTTCATAATTGGGGAGGTGGGGATCAAACAGGTTGAAAAATGTTGTGGTGTCTTAGTTTTATCAGGTGTTAACACGAGTAGTCGGCTAGGAAATTACAATGGAGTCCAATAGTCCTTTGATTCTATTCAGCTCTCTTTATACACTGACTCTCAAGCTACAGCAACAAGCTGTAGCGAATGAAGCATGTCAGTGAATGAATGAAATCCCACAAGCAAAGAACTAAACAACTCTAGAGATCAATCCCTACACCACAGTAAGTATTTAAGGGACTTGAGGAGAGACCCCGGCACTCCAGAAAGCTTGCCTCTTCCTCCTCCTCTCCTCTATTATATCAGTTGTAATAGAAATTTACGAAGTCCTTGTGAGTCCCCTAAGTATCTCAGAAGACTACCTTTCCCTGAAATCAATTTTGCAACAGTCTAATTCACTTCAACCATCAGAAACTTCTCTGTTGCAACAATTTGCAACATACTATAATTTTATATATTCATACTATAATTTTATATATTCAGAGAATATTGGAAATTCCATCTAAAGGAATTTTATCATAAATATAGGGAAAGTTAGATTTTATACTGCATTAACGCAACACTATTTCTATTAAGCAGTGAGAATAAATGTTTAGAGAGCTACCTTTGAAATTTTACCCGTGATGTAGAAGATACAAGACCAAAGCATTACCAATTCATAATACAAAATACTTAAAAAATGTTTCATTATCTAAATTTTAGGTTCACTTGGCAGATTATTCTTTGTCACTGTAATTCCCTTTGATGTACTTAGGTAAACTTTATCTCAAACTACATTAAATTTGAAAGAAGTATCAAAGTAAAAAAAGTAGCCATAAAAGGAGGTAGTATTCAAGAGTAAATTACAGTCAATGTCTAGGGCATGGGAGCCAGTCTGACATTTAACAGCCCTGTCTCTTGAAAACAGAGGTAACATGGGGTTCTGAGATCACACACTTGAGCATGACACACAATTGAATTCACTGCAATATCCCTTCTTTCCAATATATCACAACAGCTACTATTTTAGTCAGTCCACACATACTGCATAAGTGTATATTTAAAAATAGCTGCCTGTTCAGTGAAATAGGGATTTAGACTTAAGCATTTTCTGTTTTGGGGTTCTTTTTCTATTTTGTTTTTAAAGCAGGTCATAAAGCTTTCGATAGCGCATGAGCTACTTAAGGGCTACATTGTTGCCAATATTTGTGTGTTGTGCCAGTATATATAGCTTAGCACCGGCTAACATGCCTTCCTAAAACTCGTTTTGTGTGTACACGCAGACACACACAGACCCACACACACTATCATTTTATAGCTCCGAGCCAAACATCCAAATTCTACTAGAGACCTCTAACAACCTTCCGTGAATTCCTTTTAGTCCAATATCAAGGCAGAGGGCTGAAATGCAGATAATTCAACTTCTCCTCTTGTCTGGAAAGGCTCTGCTCCTTATTCACTCCGGTCCTTCACTACAACAGCACATCCATTTTTCTGGTTTGCTCAAGATGTTGCCGTGATTGGATGACCAAGAGTCTGTGCAGATCCACCTACCTTGGGCTAGTAGATGTTGTCCTTTCTTTAGGCACTAGATATATAGCATGTGTTACATTCAGCGTACCATGCATCAAATACTACCAATCCCATTATTCTTGTTGAAACAATGTCATTCCTTTCCGGATCCCACCTGTAGCTATTTTCAACCCTGGGCTATTGTACTCTACACTTACGGTGAAAAAAAAAACAACAACAAACTTTTTAAAGCAGTTTCCATGCAAAACTTGTTATTTTTATTCCTGCTTGCTGTTACTGACTGACCATCAAGATCCTGTTACATCAGACATAGTCAAGTCTTTAGCCGTTGCACATTTTATTCCCATTAAATTCTATAAGAAAGTCATCCAGTGCTACAAAGGTCCTTACCTATTTCGTTAGCTCTCATCTTTTCCTATTGAAATATGGAAGTATTTCCATCCACTACAAGTAGAGAGGCTACATTTTGCTGTCAGGAAATAAATAGTCCTTACATTGTATAGTATTTGCTTTACTTGAGTCATGTGGGAAAAACCCTTATTGCAAGAGCTCCACAGCATGCAGTAGGATTACTAAATAGTATGTCTGAAAACTGCAGTGTTTTGGACTTACTGCTGAAGCTCTGGCTTTCCTTCTGATGAAACAAAATATATTCCAGTCCCAATACAGAACATTTGTGGAAATAAGTAGCTTTAATAAGAGGAGAAGAAAATGCAGTAGTGTATGCCTGAAAGGGATAGGGTATGCACAATGCCTTTTAGAGGTTTTTTCCAGCAAAATTTTGGTCAACTTTTATTTTAGCTGAACACACTCATCCATCCTTAGATAAAAGACAACTGCAATACATGACTCAATCAGGAAATGCCTAGTGGGGTTTTCAATGGATATGCACTCAGTAAAAACACATACCACCAGGTTAATCTCAGGCGAAAAAAACAGGAACATGTTTGCAACTGTCATCAAGAATTGCTTTCATGACATTGACTTTACTGTCTAAAACCATATATTCAAGTCTCAGTAACCATGATACTAGTGCTTGTGAACTCTCTAGCTTCAGGTTCTTAACGATATTAAAACCTGGTTGCATTTTTAAAAACCTCTATGACACAGCTGAGCCTTTTCATTTTACCATTATCCCTCAGTGTTCTGGAAAAATAATTTCTGGTTAATAGCTACTGAACAGCTCAACTTTCTTTGACAACTCATTAAACCATTGCAACTCTGCACTCTCATTTTTCTAAAACTCCTGCAAAATTGTTTATAAAGGTCTTTATGCCTCCACAATTTAGATGCATGTAGAAGACATTTCACATTCCTGAGCCACCTAATACTAATTTCAAAATCCCATTTTTCATACATCTTAACAGATGTCTGTCTTCTTCCCTCTAATTACATTCCTTAGCATCAGCAGCAAAGCTGTTTCTCTTTTTATACTTAGGGAAGTAAATAAGTGTAGAGTCTAAGATGTTACAGTATGGTGACAAGATAAATGCTGACATATTAATGGAAATCACTGCAGATGTTTTTATCTGTGCTTCAAATGGGTTACTGTTAAAGACAGCAAAATTAAATGTTCATTTGACCAAACCGAAGAACATGTACATAGCTCTTTTGCACAGTGATCAGACTGCTAGCCTGAAAGAGGAGAAATTGAGGTTTCAGACCTGGTTCCAGAAACCATGCAACTGCACAGTGCAAAGTGAAACAGCATCTAGAAGGACAGCATCAAAGTGCCTCAGTCCTCCTCAGTATTCAACATCCTGAAAGTTCACAGAAAAGTGATCAGCTAATGCAATCTTTAAAGTAACAAAATTATTCATGACTTCTGATCTTTCAATTATTGTGAAAATGGACCTTTCATTATGTTTTGAGACTGCTGGACACCAGAATCCATAAGCAACCTCTGCTTTCAGTATGAGACAAGTGAGAAGAAATATCACATCTGAAGAGTTTAAGAGTCCCTCACATCGCTCATCTTTCTTCCCAGATCAAGAGTCCAATATGGTCCTAACTTTGCCTTTTACATGCTTCAAAAAAAGTTTACTGATTCTTTCACCACCTTTCCTGTAAAAACCATCAGCCATTTTCTGCCATTTTCTGCCATTTTCTCCAAAACCCACCAGCATCCTGGTCTTACATATACAAACATTTCTCTCAGCCCTTTACGCTCAGAGCAGGGTAAAGAACAGCCAGGCTTGGTCAGACCAAAGGTCCACCTAACTCTGTGTATTGTACCATGACACAAATGGCTGACAAAGGACAGGTAAAATCTAGGGAAATAATTTACAACACCTGCCACTAGTGCCATTCCAGTCTCCAAGTATTTTTATGTCAAGGCCCTCCCAAGGCTTCCTCATCCAGCAGACCTCAAAGGTCTCTTTGAAAGGTCTCCTTTTGTGGATTTCTCAGGGATATAAATGCAAATGTATGCAACGTCTACCATCTACAGCATTCAGCAGCAAGAAGGCAACAGGCTACTGTGCCCATTTCTTTGGAGCGTGACTGCTGCCTGTTTCTTCTATCCTCTAGCGCTTCAAAGGGATTGGAGAGTGACCCCTCTCCAAACTTGGTTGCAGACCCTGTAGACAAAATATATACTGTGCTATCTAAATCCAAGGACTTGAACTCACTAGGAGGAGATTTACAGGCTAAAATTCAAGTACTTCTGTTTTCTCATGGGGTGTCATCTGTTGCTCAGAAAGATCATGATGGGGGCCTAACATGAGACTGAGCATACACGATCAGTCAGGCCTATTCTTAATAACTTTTATGTTGTCAAGCTTTTGAACTAAATACAAAAATTAAATAAACAGTAGGACAAAATAGGGGGGTTTGCCTCTAAGAAACCAAAGCCTTCCTGCCTGATCCCATGAATCTGTCATTCCTATGAAGGCTTATTCTATTCAAGTAGCAAGCTGCAGACTTTCAGCAGAGTAAGGTGCTAAGTGAAAGACAAAGGCCTGACAGCTGCTGTTATTGCCATGAGCAGTAGGTAGGAATCACAAACTACCCAGCAAAGTACCATTTGAAATGAGCCTTTTCCTGATTGTTCCACCAGGTCATGTTCCTTTATGGTCACACATACAGAAGAGGATTTATTTTAGTAAAAGGGAATTTTGTTCCCTCCCCCAGGACCTGCCCCAGGCAAATAAAATGGAAGTGTAATATATGTGGGGTTTTTTCTAGGTTTTGTTCTTAAACCTGCCTTAAAAGTTTCTATAAATGGTAGTTCTATTACCACAGCACAGAGCTTAGAGGTAGCCAACATTTAGTAGTGTATTATACCCACGAACAATTACACTGAATTAATAAATCCTAGTTAACTTCTTATTAATGCAGTAAGGGAAATCAGGCTACTTCTAGTCATTTCAAGGCATCACAGGTATCATGGAGATGCTGATCACTACACTGGTGAAGGGACAAGAAGGGAGACGACTTCTGATATTTCTTGGGGAATTCATGCATGCTCATGCTATTCCGCTCCTTCCCCCTCAACAAATGGGGCACAAGAGCTCCCAGCTATGGGACTTAATGTAACTGCATCCTCTTTCAAGTCTGCATCATCACTCTCCTTTTCCAAACATACACTTTCCTTCTCCAGGAGAACATGAAACAGCACTAAAGATAGCATGTGATGAATAGACTGATAGAGAAAAACTGTGGTTATGAGACTGATCTAGGCTGCTTGCAATATTCTCTTTGTTTTCATCCTTCATCTTTGCTCCTTTAGAATGTTTTTCTTCTCTGTTTACTGATTTCTTCAGTGACCAGGCACTTCAAGTCCAATATTTTTTTCCATTTATTTCCATGTTGCACTCAATGTGTTTCAGAAAGGAACAAATCTAGGGACATGTGAAAGTTTGTTTAGTAACAACTCCATTCCCTCTATACAACTTTTTTCTACACTTACCAATTTTATTTTGAATGATGAAGACAGTTAACAATAAATTCAGCACAGGCTTGAACCGTTTCACAAAGCTTTACTCACCTTTCTTGTAGGTTGGAAGTGTTCATTGTCTAAACTGCTGTTAAAGAGTGGGAAGACTCCTACAGCCTCCCTGTTGCTTAGCAATATCATAGGTAAGCTCTCATTTTTTACAGTTACGGGAGATTCCTTTGATCAAGTTTGATTGCCATCTAAAATAAATTTCAATTATATAATTATATTCTTAGCTTCAGACTAGAGGGAAAAGACTACCATGAAGACATTCCTGTGCCATGGAAAATATTTTCATAGTTTGTTTTTGAATACAAGTAGGAAAATACAACTAAATAAGGCCTTAGGAAACAAGAGAAAGTCCAACCATTTTCAGTACTACTGTTGAAAAAAATCCCTTCAAGCCTCGCTTAAAATTCTTCTCCAAAAAAGTGATTGTAAAGGAATCAGTTCAGAGTAGTCAGATAGTAGGCCAAGTCTGCAGCTTTTCACCTAACCAGTTTAGTATCATTATGTTGGTTAATTTGCCTGTTGTTTCACCCTCTGAGAAGGAACAGAACTTCTGTGTTGTGTGGTCTGCTCAGTAACTAACATTGCAGGGTTAGAGAGGGGGATCTGTCAAGAATTATCACAAAGTATCTAATTTGTTTCTACAAGAACATTACCAGAACGATTTTTAAAGGCAAAAGGAAAAAGAAAAAATATCCAGTCAGGATGACCGTGTTTGCAAGAACAACCAAACGTCAAAATAATATTCCAGATGGTCTGCATTTCTGCTACTTTTTATCTACTAATGCAAAATTATGGATTATGTGAAAAGCAGATTTTGAATTTCATTATAACATGTCCAATTGCTTATTTCTTTTACCAGCTTTCTGTTAAAGACCAACACAAGATAGGTGATGAAATATTAAATATGTCTATTACCAAATGCTGGGTAGAAATTCTAACACCTAATGAACATCCTGCTCCTTAAAAAATACATGAAGATCAAATAGCAGTTAAGTTCTGTTTGCAAGAGAGAAAGAAAGAACAAGCCACAAGTGATGAAATGGCAAGTTTCTCCCTACAATTATGTTTTACTCTTGACTTTGTCTAAGACTGCCAAAAATATAAGAATGGGAACTGCAAGACACTTCACTTTACATAGCTGACACATCTCAATTGTGTTGGGTTTTTTTGTTTGTGGTTTTTTTTTTTTTTTTTCCATCAGGACAAAAGGAGAGACTACAGAGAGGGATATGACTGTGAAGAAAAACAAAATGAAAATATCTATGCTCTCATTTAACAACAGCAAAACTACTTCAAAGAACATAGTTTTTCATCTGGAAAATGTTTCTTTAGACAAAAAAAGCAAAACAAGACCACAATCTCAAACAAAACAACAATTTCCCAACTGACACTTGGTCTGTTGATAATTTTTCACATTTAATGGTACTGCATTTATGTGACATTTCTCTAGAGGAAGAATAACAACTTTAATGATCGGTGTTAGAAGAGTAATAGTCCACATATACATTTGCATTTCTTCCAAAGCAAATTCCTTCTTCTTGTACAATGTATGCAGCTGTGTTTCCAACAGTATTGCTCAGATTAGTAGAATACAACAGCTGGTGATTGTTATGGATGCATTGGATCAACTAGATACCTAAAAGAGCACCCTGACAATGCAGTGAAGAGACAGGGACAGATAAAACTATTACAAGTAAAACAGCAACTATCCATCATCCAACTTTATATTAGAAAATTTGTTAGTCATTGCTAAAGAAGAATTTGAAGGAATGAAGAAAAAGGCCCTCACCCTCACCTGAACTTCATATTTAAAAATGTTTAGACTAAGCATCAAATACTGTGTTTAGGAGGTAAACAATTATATCATGTATACTTGTTTTTCTGTTTAGTATCTGAAAGACATAGACCAGCAGTGCCCATTCAGTACCCTATAGCTTTATGCTAAACTACACTTACTTGAAACACAAGGCAGTGGTTCAAGAAGCCAGAAGTAAATTCTCAACTCCACTGACTTCGGTAGAGTGATGTTTTCATTTACAGTTTTCAGCTACTCTTATTAAAAAGAGTATTAAATAAATATAAGAAGGGAATCAGTGGCCAAATGTGCTGAATTGTATATTCACCATAGCTAAATGTGCTAAATGTTTGATGAAGGATATAAATAATTAGTAACAAGCACGTACATTTAAAAAGTTTCTTCTGCTCAGGCATGCATATATCTGACATCTCAGTTCGGAGTGGCACAATGTGCTTTCTTTGCTATTTCTCTTCCCTAGCACTTTATGTGGCTAACAGGGGAGCCACATTCTTTTCCTGTGCCTGCCAAAGAGGCAATGGCCCATCATTTTACTGTGTGCTCTTTAATTCCCTCAACTATAGCAGGGAGCTAGTGATGTTCATTAACTGCTCACTGGGACTTGTATGTAGTGGAACATGACATAATCCATTCATTCACATCTTTATTAATGTCATTCTTGCATAGGCATAACACTGTACACTTATTCCTGCAAGCCCTCTTCATTTGCCTACTCTCACTCAGTCTTCTAAGCCACTTTTAATCACATCAGGCCAGAACTGGGGAAATATAAAGAAATTCTTTTAATTATAAAAGAAATACGTATGTATGTATGTATGTATGTATACACATACATACTTATAAAATTGGTATTGCAAAATTCACTACCATGTGGCATGCAGATATCCTGAAAAAAAGCATATTTTAAGGACTCAAGCAGAAGAGAACTGTAGACATGAAAATGTTAAAGGTACGCTAGACATACATAATGCATGTGCTAAAAATAGGGAATCTACTGTGTATTTAGCCTAGCAATCTTCATATTTAACCTGCAATGCAAACACTAACTAAACTGTAATAAACCTTCTAACATCTAAAGACTCTGAAAGAGCTGCATATTTACCATAAGTTACTATCACGCTGATCTGGCAATGATTTTTTTAAAGACAAAATAATGTCCTTGAATAAGCTGTTCTTTTTTTAAATTTAACTATTCCAGAAATTGCACTTGAAAAGAACTTTAAGAGTTCCAATAAACCTAGGCTTAAGAAAAGCAATGAAATTAAGTCAAAGTTCTCAAACTGAAAAAAAGAAATGCTCTTTTTCCTTCTCTTTGTCCTTCAGGTCCTATAAACAGCAAGGGAGGTTTTCTGTACAACCAAAAAAACTAACACCTCCCCATCCCAAATAATATTTTTTATGTCTACAGGAACCATGATTAGAGATGTTTCAGTGCAGTATCATTCTATAGCAAAGAAATTTGATACTGAAACCCAGTTAGTGGGTCAGAGTTACTCTTTATGGATTTCCCAACCACAGAAAATGATTTGAGATATTGGTCAGTCTATTAGGTAACAAAAGTGAAGTGAATGAAATATAAGCACTCTTGCACTTGGGAAAAAATAAAAAACCCTTAATTTTTTTCTTTTTCTGCCTGAACTCAAACAAAAAGCTGATCATGAAGTTTACAGTGATACATAGAATACAATCACTACTTACATGTGTGTATGCAACCAGACATTAAACCTCAAAAGCTTTAGGAAAGGTTAAAATTCCTCAGAAGGTTTTTACCTCAATATGTAGATTTAAAAATCATAGCTCAAGGCTGGGTCATTTTATAATTTTAAATCATGAAAGAATGAAAAAGACTTTAAAACCAAAAATGCATCACGGAAGTGAACAGATGGATAAAAAAACCCTTATAGTAGGATTTGAAAGAATGATCTAAATAAAGAAACATAGCTAATGAAAAACCTTTGGATGTACCATGCCATCAGTTCCTTTATTAAAGAAGATAATGAAGACTAATACCAAAAAATTTTTACCTCATTTAGTGAAGAAATCCTTTTTCAATATGCAAAAAAAGCAAGAATAACCTGCACTAAAATAGCAATTCCATAAAAAACGCTAAGATGCAGGGGGTGAGGAGTGGGGGTGGAGGACGAGTACCAGTGATCTGTTTTGATTTTAACAAAACGTACCTAATTTCTCATCAATGTCAGGTTTGTGTCTCTGTCTCATGAACAGGCTCAGTACATTGAAAAGGTCACGGAGTTTGCTCATGCCTTAGGGAAGCCATTTCATATCTGAAGGACATTTGTGAAGACTAGAGGTGAATAAAGGACAAAATATGTCTATTTCCAGTCAGCCAGAACATATCATAAGTAAGCAGCAAAATTTCACATGAAGACTGCTGAGCAAGAAAAACACTGGGAAAAAGCAAATAAGGGCATGTGCAAATACACGTAAGCATCCAACTACTAAATTTCTAGCTTTCATCTTTTTCTCACAGTGCAATGTCCCCAAAGTATTTCTTTCTCCCCAACTCAAGAAGTGTCCAAGTTAACACAAAGAAAGCACAATAACAGGGATAATTTTAAAATATAGCCAACAGTGTCTGTGATTTTCTCTGCTCCCTGGAAAGAACACACTGGAGGTTTTTTCCTTATTCAGCTTAATCCATCCCTCCCTGATCCATGTCAAGTGATCTGGGACCAACTTGAAGCAAACCCTCAGCAATTACTAGCACAAAAATGTTTAATACCATGGATGGAGCACCTTATTTACACCACAGTGGCCACCCTGAGGCCTGGACATTCACACAGTGCAAACCAGACTCTAAGCTTAGCAACGCCACACACATCTCTTGGCTTCCAGACATCCCAAACAGTAACATAACACAAAAAGTCCCAAAGAGTACGTCCCAACCAGTAACATATGACATTACAGATGAGACTGTCAGAAACTTTCTAAGTCCTGATATTCATTCAAACAAGATGTCAATATCTTTAGCATTCATAAAATGTTTTCTTCAAACCCTCTGAGAAATAAGTTAGTGAAAGGGAGTGAAAGAATTTTTCTGTTGTCTCTTTCTCTGCAAAGTATGCACTAAAAACCAGAAAAGCCATCAGATAAACATGAATGTGTTTCAGAGTGAAATAGCTACAACAGGAAAATAATATCTCCCTCAACCCACAAACGAGTGAGAATCTTCATATTTTCTGATTTTATTTCCACCTCATGACTTTTGAGGTTTTTGAAGATAGAAGAAACCCACTAATATACAAATATGTCTATTTCCATCTAGCAAGTATGCCACAAACACTGAAGAAAGGTATTTAGTTTGTACGTGGTACAAAATTTTGCCCCAACTTTGCAGACAAGGTGTGCTCTCTGCTGACAATGTTTTAGCAGTAGTGTTCTGACACATTCCATCCAACTGAATTCTGTGAGAGCACTTGCAAATGCACTTGTATCTTATTCATAGTCCTCAGGGGTCAGAAAAATCCCTCAAACTTCCACAAGTTTATCAGGCCTTTTGAAGTAACTTTAAGGACTTCTGACCTTACAAGCTTCTTTGGTTTCATGTGATCAATTCAGTGGTCATCTCACCTGAACAAGTTTCTAAAAACACCTGAAGAACAGGTTGCTAGATGTATCTCAAACCACTATGTTGAAATTTCTTATATTATCATGGGTACGCAGCATATACATAGTAGTTAAAAAATACTGGATATTTTATGATATCTCACTGACACCACTATCTTGGAGATTCTTCCTCCTAATCCTTTGAAATAGTAACTCCATCCTTTCCCAGGACAGTGCCTTTGAAACACAGAGGAAGTTACACTTTTCCCCATAATTAGCATTCTAGTTGCAACATATGCAATTAGAATGAGTTATGTGGCCGACATCCTGCCTCCTGATAACATCAGATGAACTCAAAGAGAAAAAACAGATGCATACTGGAAGAAATTAATGTAATTCTCCATCTGAGAATTTTTAAATAGATTAAAATGTACGTTTGAGTGATCACTTGAAGCCCCTGGAAAAATAGTGAATGTATCTTGAACATAATTATTTCAAATGGACCCAAAAGTTAGGCTTCTGGTATCTGTTTGCCTCTTTCCTCCTTTCTCCCACTTTGAAACGCAAGACTTATTTCAGCTTTCTCTCATATGAACAAAGCAAGCAATAAAGAAACTGTGACAATAGTCATGATCACTAGATACGAGAAACTGAGACTCATTGCTTTCTGAAAGCAGCTATATAGGTTTTCTGTTTATCTTTCAGGTGTGTTAAAATACCTAGCTCTTGAGGAATGTAAGCCAATCAGATTGCACAGGGAAATTTGTGAGCTGAGGCAGCCCCTTCGGTTCAAGGTCAAACTTTAATATTTTAAGGACAATTTGCCTTCTTTTTAAGATCCTGAATGACAGAAATAAAATGCAGAAGCGGCAAAACTTACTAAGACAAATTCCCCTATGACTAGTTGTGCTATTATTTAAGAATATAGTATCTCCCTCAACTTCACAAATACAGAGAAAAATACTGATTTCAACTTCCACAACAGTACTTACACTTTGTGTTATTCTTAAAAAGAGCTGACATCTGCTTATTTTCTTCTGACATCCATTCCAGTACTATTTATCCCACAGAACTTAGTAATGCAAACTTGGTTTCCTACTAAGTTAGTTGCATTGTAATGTATCGTTAATTCATGCCCTTAGATCCTGGAGCTGCATTTCTGAAACTAAAGAAGTTTCACCGTCCGTTGGCTTCACAGACCTGCCTGTACTTTCTTTTATTATTTAATCATAATTCATGAAGTTAACTTTTACCAGCACTACATTTTCTATCCCATATTTCTACTTCTATGTTCTGATTTCTGTTCATAACCTTTTTTTCCTCCCTTTCAAGTCAGCATAGCTAGTCGAGGTAAATATTCCCCCATGCATACTTCTTCCATGCTCTTCACTTTTTACTGATTTCTAAAGTGCCCAAATTAACAACCCATGACAAGGCAATTCTTTTGCACCATTAGCTCTGCAGGAGTTCCATGCCTGTTATGGAGATTACTTGCCAAAACAAATAATGCAAATAATATGCAGTACACCCATGTTATTTGCCTGTAGTGACAGCATAAGTCCTCAGCTTTGAGCAGTTCTGGACAAGAATGGATGCCAAGAATCAAAGCTGTTCCTTCTCTGCAGCTTTTTTATAAATCAGAATCTAATTTCTTTATTCTGTCCAAGGTTGTTTTCACAACTACAGTAACTGAAAACCCCAGGGTTTTTAAAGCCACTCCCCTGCCCCTCCTCCCCAGCCATGACAAAAGCCAGAGAACTGAAACACTGCCCTGATTTTTGGAGTTGCCAGTAGGCTACAGTTGAATGAGAAACTGTCATTGCGTAACTGTTTTGTAAATTAAGCTGTGCTACTTATCACAAACACAACTTCAGAAACTGGCATGTAGTGAAATTACCGCTGTGATCAGAAAAGAAATAGTGTACACTGCTTTTTACATTTCTTACTTCTATTTACCATCTTCACAAATAGTCACATAACCTTCTTACCTGTCTTTCCTTTGCACTTCTCTGAAAGGATCTTTTCTTTTTCGTTTAAACTATTATTTATTGTATGTTTTTCCTTGTTTCCCTCTCTTCTATTCTCTCGCAGTTCTTAATGTAGGTTTTTCTGATCTATTGAAACCCCAGCATGAGGGTTAAAGCCAGCTACAATACTGGTCAGTCGCTCCTTTGACCAAAGAACACGCATCCCATTTCTTGCCCTGCTTTTTCCTCCTACTTTTTTTCCATCACAGCTGTCTCACTTAGTAGCAACATTAGAAAACTGCTGTTTCTCAAAGACCATAAACACACCTCTTTCCAGAAGATAGGGCAATGAAAACAGGGATGAGGGAGGGGGCCACATTCTGTTTGTGGCTTAAAATTTAAATGAAATAAACGTAAACCAAATTATGTGTTTATATCAGAATACTGATACATAATTGACAAGGTAAAGAGATTAGAAGAAAATATTTGGTAGGTTTCTCACACAGTGTCCTTTTGCTATTAGAGAAGGGTTAACTTTTGGCCATTTCACAACATTGACATTACTGCTATGCTGTGTGCGCCACTATGTGCTATTTAAAGTTCTTTACTGTCATACTGTCATTGTATTTGGTGAGTTATCTCAGTAGTGGAAAGGACATATTCTTTTTTCCCCTTCATACATGTCTTGCTTATTAAATCATAGCAACTGCAACAGGGAAAGTATTTTCAGATGTTTTTCATTATCATGACATAAAGCATTGCTGTAGGGAAGGAACTTATTTCTTATTTTTACCAATGGAAAACAGTTTATAGCCCAAAAAACACCAATTAACAGAGAAAATCAAGACTATTTATTGTACATATTCTGTAATTCTGCTGACTGATACCTCTGAGGTATTTTAGAGGCTCTGCTCTTTCCATTATATGGAAAATATGGGATTTAATTATACTTTTAAGTGAGATGTGATTAGATAACATCAATCTTACACCAGGTACTAAATAGAAAGATTGCATAAGAGACAATTTCAGCTACATTTTTTGCGGGGTGTGTGGGGGGTGGTCTTGAAAAACACAGCAGTAATGATTTCCTTGAATATTAACGTAAGGGTTTGTATTGTACCAAGGAATGACAGCCTTTTAAGGAAATACGATGGCAGCAATTTTTAGCCCTCTGAATATTAATAGCCTTATTTTCAACTCATTGTCACTGTCACATTATGTAATTGTGGAGGCAGATTCTACCACTTACATCAAACAGGCATATGCCGTCTTCACTGGAAAAGCAAATCCCAATGTGTACTGACAGAGCTGGGAATAGTGTGTGTTTAAGCAGGGCAGGAAAGAGAAAGGGAAATAAATTTCTTTAGCTGTACCATTTGAGTATCACAAAATTCTCTGTGAACTTCCCCTTCACAGAATAACCTTCTCAGACCTTTGTATGTGCTCTGGCATACATTTAAACTGCAATACAGACTGCAGTTAAACAACAGTATTAAGTTGCCAGAGACAGAGAACAGATGTCACCAGCAGATCGTTTCCTGTTATCCTTTCAATAATAGCACTTGACATCAAATCAGGGCACAGCCACTTTGCTGAGGCCACTCTACAGTGAACTTTCTAGCGTGGTGCCAAAATAATGCTGCAGAAAACATTAAGTCAAATAAAAATATGACAGTCATATTTCACAGGCTGGTCTGCAGCATTTGCAACTTATTAATCCAAGACTACAGGAAAATAGTTGAACACACTTATACATAAAGCAAAGAAGAAGAAAACATAATTAATCTTTTTGGTTGGTTGGTTGGTTGGTTGGTTTGTTTTATGGTATTCTAAAATGTGTGTTATTCCAAGTTCTTGTTCCTGGAAATTAACTGCTGATGTGTGTACTTTTTTCTACAGTTTCAGGGTAACTCATTATCCAAGATTTCATAACCTGTTATTGTTGTGCATTTAACAGGGAAAGAAAAGTTTTCAGAGACCCCAGCAGAAATAAAATTTACAAATCATGTGGCCAGAAAATGCTGTTTGTGACTTGAAATAAAGAATAATCTTCAATATTTTGTGAAAGAGATATTGATGCTGTTCAGAACATCAAACTTATAAACCACTGACCAGGTTGTAATAGGCTGTTTCACACTGGCGGTACTCAATTTCCAGAAATTTTTGTTAGTATTGAGGCTAATATACTACAGAAAGACAACAATTAGAAAATTAATGGCTCAGCTGGCCTGAGATTCCAGTCAAGAGAGGCACACCTGCCCTCCTAGATTAGTAGAGTATCACTCAGCTTTACTTTTTATGACTTATAGCTTGTGCCAAGAATGCGATGTTTTAAGTACAAAAGCAAAGCCAGACCAATTAATAAATGCAGAATCAAAAGAAGCATAAGAAGATATCTACATCCTCTAAAACTGGCATGGGGAGACTCCTCGGTGGTCTGAATTTCCTAGAGTAAATCTTGATCTGATTCTTGCAGACAAAAATGGGTAAGTTCCTGTGCAGCTACAGAGATTTGCCAATTAGGACCCAGTTTACAACTGGGGACTTCAGTTTACAGCAGTCTATCTTATATGCTTACCATGGAAAATCTGAAAGCAACTAATCTTAGTCAAAGTGAAAGAGATTTACTTACACCAGGATTCATCTTCAAAGAAAATAAAGAGTTAGCTCTTTTTCTGGAAGAAACTTCTCTTTTGGTTTCTCCATTTCTCTTTTTAAAAGGAATTATGCTGAAAACTATTTGCAGTTATCTGCATGCTGTAAGAAAGTTTCTGAACTAGTAATTTCAGCATTACTAATAAGTACTATCCAAACAGCTGTGTACCTCATATGAATGGTTAAAGGAAAATTACGGGCAGGGGTATTTGCCATCTACTCAAATTTACTTAAATTTCTCCCTTCATATGAAACAGAGTGATCTTCCTCTTCACTGTCTAACCTCTGTAAGACTCCTGCATGTTTGCTTGTAGAACTTCTTTGATAACTATCTTAGGAAAGTGTGCCCAACACAGAATCCAAATACGTATTTGGCAACATGTTATTGGTCAGTTATTTGTATCACTGTGGTATCCAAAAGCGACAGTCAGGGTCGTAACATCCTAGATATCAGGCATCATATGAACAGATGAGCAAATCCTTCCTCAAAAGCTGAATCCACAAATTAGTATCAAAACACTAAGATACCTCAGTATATGATGACAAAAATAGAAAGGCAGGCAAATGTATGCCAGGTAAACAAAAATAATAATGTTTTGTGGAGATAGAGAAAGCAATCAGATATTTCTGTATATTCTCTATTTCTATTAATAGTAAACTTCCTTTTCTCTTGTATGAGCATCTGGAAATCAGGTTTTGTTCCTACTGGTAAAAGGAAGATGAAAATGAATGTAGGTAACACTAGAGTAAGTGTGGTACTCACATCTTTCAAGTGACTGGGAGAAGAAAGGGAAAGAATCAGTTTGGAGACAGCAGGGCAAAACAGGGTCATTCAGGCGGTGAAATGCAAGCAACAATCATTGCTGCTCACCCTTTCCTCACTCATACATAGATGCCAGCATATAATGATTGGCATATGCAAGCACAAAAACCTCTAGTAGGGTTAGAGGGGAGGAATGCTGAGAAATTCATAGGCTACTGGCAGTATGAGCAGAGGTTGGTTGTCAGATTTAATCTTAAATATAGCCTTGTTCACAGAAGCATCAAGACAAGCAGAAAACATATTAATCCCTGTTTAGGTAGCAAACCCTGGAAAAAAAAAAGAAATTAATAAGAAATTTCCTCAGCCCAAGAGGAGAGTGGGATAGCACATCCAGTAAAAATGTTATGACTAGCAGATATGCACTGGAGAGTATCACATAATGTATTAGTCAAAACCAGCCTTACTTCTAGTCTTCTTTTTCACGGAAATTTAAAAGATACTTAAAGAAACACATGGAAAATTTCAGGGCTTTTTTTGTAAAAAGAGACTTATCTTGTTAAAACATGTTCAAACATAATACAGAGAAATTCTCCGAGCAGCCAGG